>NC_090215.1:3950000-4035000 GCF_033026475.1 Channa argus | reverse complement strand
GTCACTTGACGTGAGCAGAACCATCTGTAGCTTAATTTGGCAAAGACAAAGTAACTTGGTTGTGGATCTGAAGAGGTCCAAGGCACTAGTGGCTCCAGTTTCTATTCAGGGTCACAGTCTGGAGGTTGTGAAGGATCATAAAAACCTGGGAGTGTTTGTTGACAATAAACTGGATTTGAGTAAGAACACTGAAGCCCTTTACAAGAAGGGCTCCTCTAACATCTGTCAAACCATGCTGAGGATGTTTTATGAGCCTGTGGTTGCCAGTGCAATTCTGTTTGCTGTTGTGTGCTGATGTGCTGCTTGCTGTTTGGGGATGGAGCTGGTCACTTAACAGCAATGTGAAGCAGAAGGATGCTGTCCAAGGGATAATAGAGACTGGCTCCCATCCTCTGCATGACATGCTGGTAATGCATAAGAGCACCTTCAGTGCAAGACTCATATTACTAAAGTGCAATACTGAGCAGCACAGATTCTGATTGTCCACCCCACCCCTGAAAAAAAGGCATCCCCCAGTGTACTATTCTTGGCCCCTTATTGTTCTCATATTATGTTACCTCTGGTGCAGAAATGATCTGCAAAGATATTTGTTAATCCATCTTGCAGCCAGTCTGGCAGACATATGATCCTAGTCATCAAAGTTGATTTGTAACTTTCTTACATTAAATACGTTAAATAGCCTTTAGCTCACTTGGAATTTCACTATGCACAAGAGGCCAGAATTCCTGGGATGATGACTTGCTCTGATAATAAACGGCTATTATCCAAGGGGCCCTTAAAATGTTGTTTTACATTCACTCATTCACAAACACACACACAGATGACAGCAGCTGCACACAGTGGTGGGTGTAGTACTTACAAACTAACTTAAAAAAAGTACAAATAAACAAAAAATGTACTCTAGTAAATGAAGAAGTACTGTACCACACTCACATTTTTACTTAAGTATTGTTAAAGTAAATAAGTGCAATAAGTGCTTTATTAGTTACCTAAAGTAATAAAAATACAATACTTAGCATTTTCTTTCTCTGTCCTTTTCTAGGCTTCATGTTAAATTTTTGTTCTTGTTGTTAAAGAAATACAAATGATTTATTTAAAGATTACAGATCATTTTACTAAAATCAATAACCATTGTAGATCAACAATATCACCTGTTCTCTACCATGATTTTCCTTATGATATGATTCACATATTTTTATTTTGTAAGCCAAAATTTTTGGAGGTTACCTTCAAACTGAAAAATGCTTGATCAAAACAGTGACAATGAAAAATTAAACCAGTTATTTAATTAAACCCTTGTACTACAGATGACAGAAAACAAAACATTTTGCCTCAAAAGGTATCATTAAACACGTCACCTGAAGTAGGTAATGATGCTAAACACAACTTCAGTTTATTCTAGTGTAACCAAAATTCACTACAGCCAGGGCTCCACAGTACGAGTATTTCACTCCGATTTGCCAGAAAAAAATTAGAGCATACAAACAAAAAAATATTTGGGTGCAGCGGTGAAGTGAATTTTAAATTGCAGGTTCTAAAGTAGATGGATTTTATCTGCACTTTAAAGACCAGGAAAAAAAGATTAGAAGTTTAGAAAATATGTTTTTGGAGTTTAGGGTGAGCCTCTGCACTGACACCTCCTGCTATGTGTCTGAAAGAGGCAAAGGCAACTCCACAGATCACGGCAGAGAAACTGTGAAAAAGAACATGAGTAGCAGCAGTGAAACTGGAGCTGACAACTATAGATGGACAGTAAGAAATGTAGAAATGTGTTCTCAGATGTAGTGGAGTAAAAGCAGCCATAATCAAATCTACTTAGGTATGGTAGAAATACGTGACATTTTGTTAAGTACTTCAAGTTTACTTTCTACGATTCCAAAGTGCTTACCTGACCCAGCAGGAGCTGCCTGGGGTCCACTGTCTTGGCCAAGGTCACTTATATAGCTACGACTTGCTACCAACTGGTCTACAGCCATCCCAGATTCTTGAATCTGACCTACTTTCTTCTCGCTCCTGTAAATTAAAAAAGATCAGATATTTTTGCAGACTGCAAATACAGTTATTTATTGCCTCGATATACCTTAGTCTCCATGAACTAAAACCTCCTGGGTAATTGTTGCTAACTGGGCTTCTATCACACTACTAATACTAATAATGTATGTGTAAGGAAAAGACTAAATTAAAATATAATACAAATTAAAACCTATTTAATAAAGATAAGTCTTAAATAAAAATGCACGTGTCACTGAGGTAGTTAACAAACACTTTTCTCTGTCTGCATGCTGAAGTTGCGAGCAAAGTCACTGATTTCAGAAGAAACTCACTCCGAATGACCTTCGTTTTGTCAATGTGAGCCAGGAATAACTTTAAAAAAGTTTTTACATGGGGCATGTCAGGCACCTCTGCCATCTTTCCACTGAGCCATATTTCAGGTTTTGTATATACAGGAGCATCACAACAGTCGCAACTGAATCACTTGACGGTTTCACAGAGTAGGAATTTATTGTCTCATCTTGCGTTTACAAGCCCAGTCCCACACAGACCTATAAAACCACACTGCAGCTAGTGCAGGTCAAAGTCAGCAATTTTCTAAGTAAAATGGAGGTTGAGAAACTGTCAAGTTTCCTGCCAGCCTACAGCTTTCCCGTTAGTCTCTGCTCCCAAGTCATAAAACAAAAGTTGAGCTCAACCACTGATATTACATGATGTACAGTACAGTACATCACAGAGTCCGCAGTGTGTAGAAGTATTACAGTGCTTCTGGCAGATATTAAAGCATGTCTGCCACCAGTAATTTGCATGACACATGCCCTCAATTCATGCACTCTTGAAGGTTAGGCCAAGCATTCATTTAGGCAAATCAATATCCCTTTATTTCGTATAGTGCTCTTAAATGCCGACTGTTGCCTTGTGGGAAAAATATCAATGAGTCCCCATAATGTTTCACAGCACTCCAGTTTGATCCCTGAAAATATTTATCAGTGGGAACCATTTCACTACACAAGCATAACAAATGGATGTGTCAAAAGGGAATGCATCACCAGGGCAGGCTTTTAATATAATTATTAACTTTGACTTGCTCTTTTCAAAGAGCTTGGATTGACAGACAGAGTCAGCGGTAGTTGTCTTTAACTTTGGTATCTTCAGTGAACAAGTGCTTCTAAACTACAGTTTTAACTTTCACAACTAGCTTAAAAAAGCGATTAGGCTTCTGTAGCACAGATGTATGTATGTATATATGTACCGATGTAACATATTTTGTGAATGAAAAAAAGGTTTCAAAGAATGGATTTATTAGGGGAGTTGCGAGGAGGGGCGAATGTAACTACTCAACCATGAAAAGCTTAAATAACGTTGTCACACAAAGTGGCCATTGTGCTGCAGGATCGTATGTTTCTGCAGAAAACACGAACTGATATTTTGTTTTACGTTGGGCTGTTTTGGCAAACAAGACTACATTGTCTGGTAACATTTCATTGATATGTTTAGTATCAACGTATTTTCAACTCATCATTTATATTATATATTCTCATTATGTTCACAGAAAACATTCCTTAGAAAAACAGTTGCATTTGCAATTTAGTTCTGTAGTGGTGCACGGTCAAATAACATTGCAGCCCACTCAGTGATATTTTGTCAGAAAGCAACTAACAGGTTATTTAAGTTTTTGGGCAGACTTAAACTATTTTCTTGAGGAAAATAGCTAAAATTTGTCAGTGAATGTTCATTCCTGTATTTTTGACTACTGTATTGTACATGTTGAGTTTCTAAAAGGGCAGCAGCACATTCAGTCGACCAATGAGCAGCCAGCAAGAAGCAGGAATGAGCTGTGAATGGGTTAAAAGGACCAATTTATTGTCCTTACTAAATGTCTTGGAATAAAACTTATCGTTTCAGTTAAAGTAAAGTTTACATTGACCAAGTTTCTTTTATAAGTTACTTCTAATGTTTGGATTCACCCTTATTCATGAGATTTCAGTTTACACAACAGTCTTACATGTAAAGGCCTCGATATCAGAAGTAGATTTACATTCAGTAAATTGTAAGGACACTCTGTAGTGAAGTGTTCACCGGTGTACTGCAGCTAGATGTTCGTATCTGCTTTGGTAAAAGAATAGGAGTCTGACTTTTTTGAAGAAGTGGCCTTCAAAGAATAATCACTGCCCACAACTTTATTCCAGGTTCAGGTAAAATCATGTGGTATTTGTATTTTGAGTGCCATTCATGGTGCTGCAAAACATCTGTGGTGCTGGACATCGATGCAATGGTCTTTTGTTTCCTTTATTAATTTGACATGTTGCCTTTCATTTGTCACTAGCAAGAGCTGCAGCATTTTTTTATTTTTTATTTTTTGCTGAAATAAAAGTCCAAATTGTGTTTATGTCTACCAAGTTATAATTTCCACTTTTGGCTTGTCAGCTAACAACAGCTACCTCATTTCAATAACCATACAAGTAACAGTAAGGATACACATGTTTTATAAAATCTTTTAGAAACATAAACATCAAGGTTTAGGATTGGTCTACTCTGCAGAGACTTGTCCTCCCACTTCCTGTTCTGATATTGCTCTCCTTCATTCTTTATGCTCTGCAGCTCTGTCTGCAGCCCATCAGGTGTTAGTCCTTATCAAATTACAATAAATAAGAGGCTAAAAAGACTTACAAATCTATCACGAATGCATCTCTGATTGGTTAGAAGGGCAAAGCTCGAAAACAATTTTCTCCTTCTCACTGCCAGGGTTGTTCTTTGAGTCTAGGTCACAGCAGGCATTGGCAGGACCTCTGCCATTAAGATGCATTTGGGGCCATATTTCTAATTTATAAAATGGCATAGTATATTTTTTATGATATTTTATATATATTTCATATAAATTTTGTAGTCTTATAGCTTTTTTAAATTGTGAGGTTGATGAACTGGACTGTCAGCAGCGGGAGCTGCAGCATTGCCTCTACTTCCCACACCTATGGGGGGCACTAGAAGCTAGGGCAGACATACAGATTCTTGTCAATTGATTCTGTCCTCTCCCATTCTTTTTTTAAACCCACACACACACACACACACACACACACACACACACACACACACACACCTACCTACCATGAGTTTATAATTTTGTGATTTGTGTTTGTTATACTTAAATCATATTGGCTGGATGGTTGATGCTTTTAGCGTGTAATAAACCGTGTTATGTTGTAATGAATTGTCGTGGTCGTGGTTCTTGCAGTAATAATTAAGCCATCCTCTGCCAACAAAGTACTCCAATTGCCTTCATTACCTGATTATGTCACTTGTTTTATAAATCTGGTGCTAACATAATTACCAACTTAAAAACTAATAACTTTCTATTTACTTTGCTATTTTTAAGTATTATAAAAAATATAATCTATACATATTTTTAACCATCAATAAAACTGAAATATGACACTGACCTAAAAAGTTGCCAGGAAGGTCTCCAGATCTCCTGCAACTACACTTCAAAATTGAATTCTTTCCATTTCCTCAAATGACTTTGGAAACTTATATAATGTGGACAGAGTGGCAGTAAAGATAAGAGAAGTAACAAAAAAAAAAGAAACGGGGGGGTTGACTTGGAGGTATGTCAGCCTCCTCTGTTATGGAGATTTCTCTATATGAGTGCTGAATGTCAGTGCATAGTGACAGCTCCAGACAGAGACTTTATCTCATGGATATTGAAAATGATTCTAAACCCTGAGATCAAAGTCATGATTTACAGCAAAAGAAGATGTTTTATAACAACATTATATGCACAAGTGTATTAATTACTGATGAGTGGTAACAAAAGTGGGAGCACACTGCAAACATGTCGAACTTAGAGTCAGTTTTTGTGTAAAGAAACCTGAATGTAATCTACATTGACTTAGACTAATCTCCTTCTGCAAAATGTCTCTTTTCATTTAACTGACATCTGTATTGTGAATCCCTAAGTGATTAACTGACCCTGCATGCAAGAGGGAGAACAGCAAAGTGAAGGCTTAACAAACACGCTTCTCCTTCAACTTACTACACCTAAACTGAACACAACATGTCTCAGTTATACATGTTTGATAAGATACTTGAGAGGTCTCAAGTACCCGCGCAGTAGTTGGGGCTGTAAATGGGTCTGATTTTGTTTAACGCTTGCTCTTTGGCAATGCCTGAACAAAGGATTTAGATGGTGAATGTCTGCGTGTTGGTCAGTTCAACACTTTAAATGATGGTGACCCTGTCACTTTTTTATCCCCATCTTGAGACTGATATAGCTGGAGTGGCTGTGGATCAGTTAGTAAAGCAGTTGTCCATGAACCAGATGGCCACATGTCAAAGTGTCCTGACATGTAGACTCTGAAGTTTGAATCAGTGTGAACCTCTGACTGGTAACATTTTGAATTTTGTAGCTGAACAACTATCTGTGAGATTCCAAATCACACGGGAATTCAGGCGCAAGAGCCAACATGGGACAGGAACTGCAGAATACAATTTATCAACAAGAAAAAAAATAAAAATTCAAGCTTACAGCAAGCGGGCAAAGGAAATAAAACAGAAAACGCTCACTGCCTGAAAAGGTTATCAAGCTGGTGGTCGGGAAAAAACGAACGAGAATAGGGACAACAGGAGACACGAAGAAACACACTAGCAACAAACAATGGGAATGAATGTCTTTATAAAACAGATTGGTGATGTGAATCAGGTGTGTTGACCGGTGCCAGCTGGGGAATGGAAAGCCAAGAGGGACATGAAACAGACTGGGGTGGAACAGAGTGGTTGGAAGCCTCAGCTGGTGGGGAGGGGAACTGCGGGAAGACAAAAGACACAGGAACAAATTAAATCTAACCAAAGAAATGAAAAACCTAAATTCTGACACTATCAAACAACTCACGGACTGGAGCAACAGAATCATTATCCGGACTGTACTTTGTTTTTCTGTAAATAACCACAAAACTAATTAGTAGCAAACGAGTAACATGCACAGCATCATGTTGTTAGCATTGTCTTGTCAGCAAGTCAGCATACGAATAATAGCATTTTGCTTAAAAGTTCTACCCAGCCTGACTCTAACCATTGGCCTGTCATAACCAAGATTTCTACAAGCCTAATAAGCTTTAAAGATGTTAGTTGCTACATCATGTACACATAATGTGAAAAAGTGAGGGTTTAAATATTTTGTCACAAATAAACTATGGCATCTTGTAGAATGCTTAAATCAACTTTTTTTTGTCTGGAGACAGGGTTCACAAATGTGACAATAATGTTGCTTTTCATCTCTATGCAGATGACACTGAGTTGATTTATCAAGTGACTATATCAAGTCATTTTGACTGATTAATTGTATCCGGCTATGTATGCACTTGCTGTGAGAACTGATAAATTCCCTGGGAAATATGGAGGAGGTGAAATGGTTTGTTGAGAAGGTGATGATCTTCACTCATGCAGCAAGTTATTCACTGGTAACTTTTTTTTTTCATACTGGAAGCATTATCAGTTTTAGAACTATTCATTAACCACCATGTCAACCAGTGCAAAATAAAAACTGTACACCCACAGCCCAGCTAGATTCCTCCAACCTAAGCAAGAGAAAGATGACCTCAGATACAAGTGATCTACAGATTATTAAAGTTGAGGTCAGTGTACACACTTCTATAATAAAAGAACTTTAATTAATGTTCATGCTCCGCAATGAAATAAAAGATCTTCACTCAAGCCTGGAATTTGCCCACAACTTCATCAAAAACTTCAAACCAATAACACATTGAACATAAAAGCACCAAAACAACAGACTAAAAAGTTGACAGGCAAAATGACAAATATTTATAAATCTACCCCTTTATGAAACAATGCAGATAAAATGAACATACAAACACTGATGTGAACTAATTATACATTGAAGCTCAGATCTACTACCAGTCTATATAACCCAATGCTTCTTGTAAACCGTGTTAGATACAAAAACCATTGACTGTCCTATCATGTATTAACATGACAGAAACCCCTTCCATCACTGTCAACCTTTAAACACATACACATAAAAGACTTGAACATACACAGGTTTATAAAACCATTTGTCGACTTTCTCTGTGCTATTATCTATTCTACCAGGAGAATGTGTTCCCCTTCTTACCTTCTGTTAAAGTACTGGCTTACTCAGTTTCAGAAATCTCTCTCTCTCACACACACACACACACACACACACACACACACACACACACACGAAAACATCTCCATTGCTCCATCTCTCAACCTCTGCATTTTCCCTTACTTCCTCCTTCCTATTGTTCCTTATTCTCTCATATATATTTTGAACTCACTCTTAAACAGGTATAATTTGCTATCAATAGAATGTGATGGCAAGATCTCTGATTTTCTTGTCACTTTCTGTTTTGCCTCCTTCAAAAACACATTCTCACATTCTGACAGCCACTTCATTTTTGACAGGACATAAACAAACTAAAATCCAAGTGCAGGGTTTGGACCCTTTTAAGAAAAAATAGACATCTCTGGCATTTCCATCCAAGATTGTAAAGATTGTCATATGACCATCAGCTCTTTTGGGGAGACTGAAGACTCTGTGCAGTGACATGTGGATTATCAGAAATCAGTGGAAGACCCAGACTTAACACCTGGGCCAAAAGCCATGTACTTCTCCACAAATCCATGAAGTATTTAGGTCGTAGTGATGGTGGTAAAAGAATGATATACTTATTAGTGATTACTATTATTACTATAATTACTACTACTACTACTACTACTACTACTACTACTACTACTACTACTACTACTATTATTATTGTTATTATTATTATTATTATTATTATTATTATTATTATTATTATGCACGAATATATCCAAGTAATGCCTTATTGTCATCCACTAGTATATTTATTTAATTTAACTTTATGTTTAATAAGATAAGACATATTATGATAATTACTGGAGGGCATCAGCATAGTTCCATAGTTATAGTAAAAATCACTCAAATTATTTGATCTTGTCTTCTAGTCTTCTTAGTCATCTGAGAACTAAAAACTGGATAAATACGGGTGAATAATTGATAATTGAAATAATCACAGTTCAAAAGGTAAACAGTTTAAAATTAATGATGGAGTTCAGCACAGGAAATATAAAGAAAATGATATGAGCTCATAATTAAAGAAAATGGGACTAATCCTCTTACCAATGAGCAAATCTTTTATCATAACCTCTGTATAACTACTAGCCTCACTATTAGTGCTATTGTTATTATTGTATTTTTATTATTGGAGTTTAAAACCAAGTCTCAAATATTTAAATTGCTAAGCATCCCTACTGACTCATTGGGCTTTAATACTAAATTCCTTTCTTTATAATTATTTACTTATGGTTAACTATTGTTACCATGCTTACCCAGAAACGTTGGCAAGACAATTACAGCTATGCTGAACAACCTCCTTAGCCAGACCAGACCAGAGACAACCCACATGGTATATTAGGTGGTCTATAATCTAGAAAAGCAATATCCTGATTGATGTCTAAGATGCAGCTAGTGATGTGTCCTCTTATTGAAGTTTTACTACTATGCCCATCAGCAAACATGATCATCCATGGAGACTTCAATACTGTCATCAAGCCCAAAACTGAGCACTCAAGCCCTTCTACTAACACAAGAAACCAGCACTCCGCTGAAATACTATATGTGAATTACTATTTTACAGACTTGGAGAAGGAATAACCCTTTATCTATATATACCTTTCCTCCATCCATTAGTCTCACCTGAAGGCAACAATTTACTCATCAGGATCTGCTTACCCAGAAACTAGATTTCATTAAATTATAAGCGATTATGTTCCCATTTCCCTTCTAGTAAATACACAAGTTCATACTAAACCCCTACAGGATGGCTTATTGGCACATTATTATTTGAAGACCTGGGTTTTGATAGTTTCATTACAAAAGAGTGGATGTTTTTTTAGCAGATGAATGACTCTCCAGATATCTCAACATCACTATTATGGTAAACAGGCAAAATAAACACAATATCACATTCTTTATACAGGAAAACAGCAACAAGAGCTAGAAAATAGTTCAAGATTGAGGAGCTCAGAAACGCATACATCAGTTCCCTAGTGAATAAACATAAACTGAACTACTTGAATGCAACTTAAAGTTTTAAATTATTATATTAAGTATTATACTGTACATAAAAAGGTAAATATAAAATACTTTTATCCTATTCATAGTGATTTCTACCGGTGAAATGTTGCAGAATTCACAGGATAATAAGAACATCTTTCTAACTTTCTTAAAGTTAGAAATAAGCCAAATCTGTCAGAAAATGTTCTAAACAACCGTAAACTACTGGCTCTATCGACAGAATAAGCAAACATTTTAGATGCACCTATTACCCCAATGTAATCTCTAAAAATCGGTCTCTACCGGAATTTGTGATCACAACAATGAATTCAACCAAGCCCCCATGAATTCTGTGCGACCTTGCACTTTAAAACATCATCACATTTTTTTTTTTTTTAATAAAGCTGTGGCAAAATCAGCTATTTTAACAATTACAAAAAACATCTGCCAAATCCTGGAGGGATTGAATAACAAATCACACGGACTGATAGCTGGCTGTCTGGTTACACTGATTCATCAGCAAGAAGGATCTTGATCGGGGAAGTGACCCTCTGTGTCCATCATTGTTTCTATTGCTGTCATGTTGCCATTAGTATCAATGTGGTAGAACAAGAGGTTTTCAACTCGTGTCAATATTTAATGGAATGCATATAGTTTGTAGACATGTCAACCTCTTTTTTACTGTGTTTTCAGCAGATATATATTCTATTAAAGCATATGACATGTCATTCTCATAAAAGATGATAGCTCTCTGACCAGCACACTCTCATACAGAGCACCTAAACCCCTACATAATTTTCCCTTGTCCTTTGGAACTGCTAGCCTACTGTCAACAAGTCTCACTTCATCCTAGCTTTTGTTTCACAGTCAGCTGTTGAGCTATTGGTGGATCAGCTCACAGAACATGACCACCCTCATCTCTCTCAATCATTGCCCTTAAGGACTGTGAGGGTGGGCTGAATTTCCCATTGCAGGCAAATTGGACACCATCAACAGACTCACTTCCTTTTAATCACATGCTATCAAGGTTACCGCCATGTTTCCGTCCATGTGACAGATCTATCAACCACCAAGTCAATTCTGGTGGTTGATAACTTCTGTAATGTGCTAAATTTGCTCATGCACCACTTCCCTGAAGGTGGCACTCATCTTATCATTCCGATCTAGACAAACCCCAGGCTGCAGACATCCTTTCACTTCTGAAAATACCTGATTGTAAAACTGGTCCCCAAGTCCCCAACCAACAAAGCTGGCAATAATTGGACCTCAACGTCACCCAAGACTGCATCAAAGACCCCGTCTCAGTCACCGCTGCATTCCCAAGTGTCCCCATGCTCCCTCTCCACTTATTATCCTCCGCCACATGCTCAAACCTGTCTCTCAAACCAGATCATTTCTTTCTACTTGGTTACCAAGGCACTACCCCCACCACGTCTTCTCCACCCATGACAATTCAATTCACTTCATTTTTATTTATATAGGGCCAATTTACAACAAAGTCATCTCAAGGCACTTTATATAATAAGGTCCAGACTGCACAATTATGTAGAGGCAACCCAACAAATCCCCCTTGAGCAAGCCCTAGGCAACAGTGGAGAGGAAAAGAGCAACAAAAAGCCACAACAAAACATTATACAGGTTGTTAGGACACAAAATTAATAGCATACAGTGGTGACAAATAAAGTATAGAGAGAAAGAGGAGAGGAGCTCATTGCACTTGCAGCAGTCCCCCAACACTCTAAACCTATAGCATCTTAAGTAGGAGCTATTTCAGGTTGACTGAGCAGTTTTAACTATAAGCTTTATAAAAGAGGAAGGTTTTAAGCCTAGTCTTAAAAGTAGAGAAGGTGTCTGCCCCCCGAATCTGGATTGGAAGCTGGTTCCAAAGAAGAGGAGCTTGATAGCTAAAGGCTCTGCCTCCTATTCTACTTTTGTAAACTCAAGTAGGCCTGTATTCTGGGATTGAAGTGGTCTAATCGGGCGATACAGAACTATGAGATCTTTTAAATATGATGGAGCTTGACCATTATGAGCTTTGTATGTAAGGAGGAGGGTTTTGAATTCTATTCTAGATTTTATGGGAAGCCAATGGAGAGAAACTAATGAAGGTGAAATATGATCTCTCTTGCCATTTCCAGTTAGCACAGCATTTTAGATTAACTGAAGGCTTTTTAGAGAGTTATTAGGACACCCCAAAAGTAGGGAATTACAGTAGTCCAACCTAGAAGTAACAAATGCATGGACCAGTTTTTCGGTATCACTTTGAGACAGGATGCTCCTAATTTTGGCAATGTTCCATAGGTGGAAGAGGGCTGTTCTAGAGATTTGTCTTATATGTGACGTAAACGCCAAACCCTGGTAAAAAATAACTCCAAGATTCCTCACCGCAGCACTAGAGGCCGAGGTTATGTCATCTAAAGTAACTATATTGTTAGACAGCATATTTCTCATCTTTTTGGGCCCAAAGAGAATAATTTCAGTTTTTCCTGAATTTAGAAGTAGGAAATTGTAGGACATCCAGGCCTTTATGTCTTTTAGGCATGCTTGAAGTTTGACTAATTGGTTAGTATCTTCTGGTTTCACAGATAAATAGAGCTGGGTATCATCTGCATAGCAGTGGAACATTATGGAATGTTTCTTAATAATTCTGCCTAAAGGAGACATATACAGATTGAAAAGTATTGGTCCTAACACAGAGCCCTGTGGAACTCCATAGCTAACTTTTGTGCAGAAAGAAGATTCATCATTTACATGAACAAGCTGCAATCTATCTGACAGATAAGATTTAAACCAATGCAGTGCAGTTCCTTTAATCCCAAAACAATGTTCCAGTCTCTGCAATAAAATGTTATGATCAATGGTATCAAATGCAGCACTAAGATCTAACAGATCAAGTATAGAGATGAGTCCATTATCTGATGCCATGAGAAGATCGTTGGTGACTTTTACCAGTGCTGTTTCTGTACTATGATGAACTCTAAATCCTGACTGAAAGTCTTCATGCAAATTATTCCTATGAAGGTGATCACATAGTTGTTTTGCAACTATTTTTTCAAGGATTTTAGAAATAAAGGGGAGATTAAATTTTGTCTATAGTTGGCTAAATCACCTGGATCAAGACAGGGTTTTTTAAGTACTGGTTTGATTACAGCAACTTTATAGGCCTTTGGTACATAGCCAGTTTCTAAAGATAGGTTGATCAAATCTAATATGAACTTGTGTATTAAAGGTAGAACATCTATGAGCAATTTGGTTGTTAGTTTTGAGGAAGCGATAGTTGAAGTTAGCTCAGAGAGATCTATGGGTATAAAGCAGTCTAAGAAGGATTGGGGCCTTATTGGGGATTCTAGAGCTGTTGCACATGAAGATCTATCTGTAATATTTGGGGGGAGGATCTGGTGAATTTATTCCCTAATATTTTCCCTAATTCCCTATTATTATAAAATTAATAAAATTAAATTAATTTTAAAATAAATTTAATAATTTAAAACTTTAAATTTGTTCACAGCATTTTCAGATAAACATCTGCTGTAGAGGAATTTTTCCCTAACTACTGTATAGTCAGTTATTGTAAATTCAAATGTTATTAGAAAATGGTCAGACAGAAGAGAGTTGTGAGGAAATACTATTAAATTATCAGTTTCAATTCCATATTTAAGAACAAGGTCTAACGTGTGACTAAAACAGTGAGTGGGTTTATTTACATTTTGGGAAAAACCAATTGAATCTAATAATGAATTAAACGCAGTGCTCAGACAGTTACTGTCAGCATCTACATGAATGTTAAAGTCACCCACTATAATGACTTTATTTGTACTAAGCACTAAATCAGATAGAAAATCAGAAAATTCAATCAAAAACTCTGAATAAGGGACTGGAGGACGGTACAAAATAACAAATAATAGTGGTTTTTGAGTTTTCCAGTTTGGGTGTGAAAGGCTAAGAGTAAGGCTCTCAAATTAGTTATAACTATGTTTAGGTCTAGGAATTATTGATAAGCTACAATGGAAGATTGCTGCAACTCCTCCACCTCGGCCTGTGCTTCTAGGAACATGATAATTAATATGACTTGGGGGAGTTGACTCATTTAAACTGACATATTCTTCCTGCTGCAACTAGGTTTCAGTGAGACAAAATAAATCGAATTGATGATCATTTATCAAGTCATTTACTAACAGAGATTTAGAAGAGAGAGATTTGATATTTAATAATCCACATTTAATAGTTTTGGGTTTTGGTTCAGTATGAGCAGTAGTCTTAACTTGTATTAGGTTTTTATGATTAACTCCCCTTGTGTTCATTTTTGGTTTAAAAAGTTTAGGTGGTCGTGGAACAGACATAGTCTCTATGGGGCAAAGAGCAGTGTGGTTAAGATCATAACATTCAAAAAAATAACAAAATTCCCTGGGTGAAAAATTAGAATCCATAAGAGCTGCATTATGTCTGTTGTTAGCGTCAGATTCTATAAATATCTCAGACTTTATATACCTGTGGATGTTGTCGGGGTTGGAGCGGAGGTTGCAGTAGAGGTGAGCACATCAGAGTCCCAGGTGTTTTCAATGGTCAGTAAGTCTACGGAGACTGAGACGCTGTGGACAATGTTCTCAGTCAACATCCGTGATCCCAGAAAGTTCGGGTGCAGTCCATCTTGTTTAAAGTACTGAGGATGATCCCAGAAAAGATTGAAATTGTCTATGTAAAAGAGTCCTTGTGCGGAGACAGTGACTAGCTACTAACAGTCCCTGCACTACACTCTTAACATTTCTGGACAGTCTCTGCAACATCTTCCAGGCCTGCCCATCCTTCCCCATCTTATCTGGCTGAATGTCTCACACAGTGTCAGTAAGATTAAAAACAGCATACTGCTATGACATGGTTGCCAAATCTCTCAGAAATCAGCCGTTACTGATGAATTTTAATGCTTCTTCACTAAAGTGACAGCCATCACTCCACTAGACGAAGACATCCTGCCAATTTCTTCAAATTGTGCATTTCCTTTTCCTCTCTGACTGACTACAACACATCCATACTCCTCTCAAGTATGCAAATGTAACTGCATTGACAGCACACCACTGGAACACAGTTTCCTCCTGTAGAATGATTTACAGTACGGTTGACCGCTCGACAAAAGAACCCAAGCAAGCTTCACCACTTGGTCAAACATGTACAACACTGAATATATTAAACTTGGTTTTACTCACATTAAAGACACAAAATAAAGAACTGTTTTGACAAAAGTCATGATGGCCCAACCACCAACTCAAGGACCAACTTGAGACTTTCCTGAGAAATCAGGGGATGGCCAGTGGATAACTTTAACTTTAAAGCCAGAAATACTCTACTCTCTGGAAGTTGTTAATCTCAACAGCAACACCAATCTCAACAAGTCGAACATCTTATCAAAGTTTTTTTATATTTGTTTACTCCAAAGAGAGGTACAGTACCTGCAGACAAAAGCCTGTTTCAGACATAAACTAATGTCAGTAGGATCAGGAGCAGACATTGTCTGAAGTTTCCCTTTCAGACATGTAACCAACATCGGGAGATAGTCTTTGTAAGATGCATTCTCACTTGTGAAGAAATACTCCATGTAATGGGGCAAGGGGTGGTGCTTGTGAACATTGAGCAGGGGCTGAGACATGATGCAAAAACGAAGCTTTTCCTTTGTAATCTGGTGGTATATCACAGAATCTTGTGCGGTACCTTGTATTTGTTGAATGATTTCCAGGTCTGCCCTTAGACAACAAACAAATTTTGTTGTCCTTCAAGTTAGACGTTGTTGTGTTCGTATAAATGAATGAGTTCTTCACCTTGGGTTTGCTCGTTTTCACAGTAGTCGCAGGAATCAGACGTCATCAACACGCCCACTCACTGGGGTGCTGGCTGTTTGTCAGGGCAACCAGATTTGGGTGTTTCCATTCAAACATACACCACCACCCTAGAGAAAGTCTGGAAAATCTCTGAATACCAGTGCATGTCTGAAAGTGGTTAAAGACAGCATCACTTGCTAAGCAGAAAAGGAAGCCTTTATTGCATGGACTTATTTGGTCTGTTGAGACACTGTGCCTTTGCAATGCCTTTGTTTGTTTTTTGTTGTTTACCTCATTATTCAAGATTTTGGCCACACATTCAAATCACTATACAGTACTGTTTTCATGTGACATTATTTGATCAGTTTCTCTATTTTGCACTTTTAAATAAAGTCTTTAAAAGGACTAATAAGACACTACTGCACTGTACTGTAATTGCATTTTGTAACTGTAACTGCACTGTATTATTATTATGTATTATTATTTCATTGTATTTTTGATGCATTCTTTTACATTCTATATATTTTTGTAAATCTCATTTTATTCTGTCATAATTAATGTAAATAGTTTTTTGCCTACGTAAAGCCCTTTGGATTTCCTGTGTTAAATACTGTATATAATATGAATAAAGCTGCTTTGCCTTGGCTACAAAACAAAGCCAATATTCAAACCAGGGTTCATCAGTGCCAGTGAGAGTGGCTGGTTCAGGGACTATGTCTTCATTAAGTGCCCCTATTCAGCAGCTGTGGATTTCTGCTTTTCACTGACATGCTGCAAAACAGTTTTATAGGAAATGCTATGAAAGGTTAACTGACTGATAACTGACAGTAATGCACAAAAATACTTTACCGTGTATGCAAATTGTGTGACAACACATTCTCACACATACAGGATGCTGGGTGACAGTAATGGTATGTAATGAAAAGATGTGTGTAGTTGGAGCTGGGGACTGGTTGTCACCTGTATGACTGTAAGGCTGTCAGCTCACTAAACAGATGAGTTGTGTTGACGTGTTGCTGCTGGCAGGAGAGTGAAGGGGGTAAGGTGGGTTAATTGCTGCATTGCGGAGAAGGCCATCAGTTTGTGTGAGGACAGGTTGACCATAAAGAAAAAGAAGGCTTATGATATTTGTTCAGAAATCAATGAGGCAGTTAGGCTGAGATTGTGAGCATAAACATTTATCATGCTCCAGGACAGAATACTGTACATTTCAGTAAACTATTCATTTGATTAAATATGCCTGACAACAAAAATCATCAATTTATTTTAAAATTATAATTTCCAGAGGAAACTCAAGTTCTAAAGAGGTTTCGTGCTTGTTTTTACACCAGTGTAAGTTTTAAATAAATTCTCTCCCTTCTTAAATGTAACCACTGAGAAAAAAAGTTTGTCTCACAAAATCCCAGATGTTTTTCTTAAAACTTTTGTCTGGATGAATGATGGCTCACATCTGTTGAGACAAATCTGTTGACTAGTTTTGCTCATTACACTTGAGCCTGACTAAAGCAGACGTCTATCAGAAATTAAAATGATTTATTACAAAATTATGGTAAAAGTCTGATGGAAAATGTCCACACTACACTGAAACCCATCAGAAAATGTAAAAGATTGTTCCCTGGATTTAACTGTTTGGATGTTCATCAGAAATTGGTAGCTGCTCCATAAAGCCAATCAGGCAACAACATAAAGATAAAAACACACTCAGTTCGTTCTTGTCTGCTTGGTCTGAACAATAGACCATTCATGGAGGATGTAGTTCTCTTTCATACTGGCTTCGCTTATAGTTTTAGTATTTCCACCTTCAATCATCTGCACTAAGAGATTTTTCAATGCTCACGTGGTGTGTGGGCCCCACCTAGAGATACATAAATCAACACAGGAACCAACTTCGAGCTTCTACGATAAAAACCACTGTGTGTGTGTGTGTGTGTGTGTGTGGGTGTCGGGTGCACGTATGTGTAATAAAACCAATATGGCCTCCATCTGCTTCCTGCTGTGCACTCTAGCTGGAAAAAGAACCAGCCTGGCCTCCACTTATGAGACTCAGGCCAGAGGTGCCTGACTCTGTGAGTAGATGACACTGTGATGAGCAGACGCTATCACTAAAGGGAAAAACTCATTGTCTGCATGACATGAGTCTCTTTCTGCACAACTCATCATACACACTTACTTTCTAGAGGCCCAGTGTAGAATTTCAAGTCATGGAGCAATGATTAATGGCTGTGACAGATAGTAGATTGACTTGTACCCACATGTTGAAGCATCTTGGGGAAAGGATGCTGAACCCCAAATTGCTCCCAGTGGGCAGGCTACAATTATTTCTACATCTGTTAAAAGTATATTTCAATTCTTTTTTTATTTATTCTTTCGCAAAACAGTATTTCAGCAGAAACCAGGTTGCTCTGTACTAAGATCTTTTTTCTTTTTTTTCTCAGAGGTAATTCTCCTAAATTGATCCTAGCTGTAACTCCAATTTTTTCACCTGAGGCAGATTTTGGAGAAGAAGTTCAGGCCTACTGTAAGTAATCTCAAAGGAAGAATGTGATTTACTTCTCAGGAGACAAAGGTAAGACAATTGTGAGCAACACAGCTAAAATGAAAATGTAACACAGTGCAGTCGGAAAAGGCAGAATAAATTATTTTATACATGATGCAGTTACATTTTCTTCACAATGTTCCACCAGTAAAAGCTTTGACTGTGGTATTTTTTATTTTGTCGTGTCATTGTTCCCTCTTTTTGCAGGTGTATATTATGGGGGATTCTGTTTAGCTGATTTTCTGGAAAACAGGATAAACTTTTCGATAAATGTCAAATAAGTAATTGGCATTACAGCTGAACACAATGTTGTATATAAAAAGAACCCTTTGTAAAAAAATCTAACTACTAACTCAATAGAAGAATCAGGGGTAAAGTAAAGCAACGGCTCAAATGTTGAACACAGAACTAAACATGAAAATGGGTGCATCCAGATGGGAGTCAACACACAACCATTAATTCAGCAATTTTCAGTCACATGTGCTTTTCTTCTCATTATCTCATTTCACTAGGTTACAATCTCTGCCAGCTTTTGTTACCTACGGTCGCTGAGAATGGTCATGGGTACTGTTATCTTTTTATGCTGTTATCTTGTGATAATGTAATATTATCTTGTTATCTTGGGGTAACAACACTTGTTTTCTCATGGTAAAGAGATTATTTGTCAAAATCCAAATGACTGTTTCAGCTTTTGTAGATCACAAATAACGTAATTTTGCTATGGCTTGACACACAATATGTAAATTAGATTTTCCGTATGATTAAGTTAGTGTTTTATGATAGTGGTTAAGTTGTGTATCTCCATGTAGGGATATGTAAAAAATGCCGTTATTAAATTGGTGCCAATTTCTGATCGGTGCGATCCAAATTACTAACAAGCTATGAAACTACATGTATTTGCTACTACCTTTACTATTGCCTATAGTTGAATACATTTATGAGGCCAAATCACAAAAAATCCTTAAGTGATTTTATTACAGTAAGGTCAAAACCTTAGTGCTTGCTCAATGGTTATTTGTTGTATTTTCTAATTATTCTCTAAGGAGAAAGTAGAGAGCAATCTACCTCGACTGGTCATGCGGAAAGGAGAAAAGAAGAGCAGCAGGATGCAACATATGAAACACTGGGCAGTTGGCAGGGCCAGTAAATGCACATTGGAAACACAACAGTGAAGCTGTGGATACCTGAAAAATTTAGGGAAAAGCACAACTGCAGGTGAAAGACAACACAAATAAGTGAGGACAGAGGAGAAGAAGGTCCCCCAACGGTGTAAGTCTACAGCAGCGTGACTAAGAGATGTTTCTGTGCCAGCTTTACCTGTAAGGTTTGTCAAAAAGGAAAATTTTAAAGCTGGTCTTAGAGTGTATGCATCCTGAAGTGAGCCGGGATATAGTTCCACAGGAGGACGGCTAAAGAATTTGCCTTCCATGCTACTTTTCAAACTTGAACCCAACCATGTAGACCTGCAGTCTGAGAGCAAAGTGTTCCATTGGGATTAAACAGTATTACTGTATAAGGTCTTTAAAAAATATTATGGAGCTTGATCATTAAGGGTTCTCTATGAGTCAATTTGTTTTTTTAATGCCTTTTAGAAACAATATAAAAAAATGGTTTATTTATTATTTTTAAAACAAACACAAGAAACATTTTCTTCATTTTCTTCTCATCTTCTGTTAGAAACACCAAACATAATCTTAAATTTAGACCTGCAGTTTATTTTTCATGAAAAATAAATAAATAAAATGAAAGTATAATTCAAAAATGATATGAATACACTTTTGTTCTTTAAATTCTGTGCTAGACCTATTGTGAGGAGCATTAAAATGTGTCCGCAGGGCACACTGTTATATGGATGTAAGAAGTGGTTTTAGGCATAAACATAATTTGGTGTTTAAACCTGTGTAATAAAAGGTAAAATGCTCCATATTTTACATCAGTTACCAGGCACAACGTGGTCCCGTTTAAGCACCAATGTTGGTCTATACATTTTAAAAGAGCCAAACTGACAGATTGAGCAGCTTAGAGACACATGCATCTTGGATATACAGTATAAAATGTCACTAGGCTGGGATGTATACTAGATCCCTCAACATGGAAAGAAATCAATTTTCAACTTAGATGTAAATGTATACAGCTGAGGATACTGATTAACACCTTTCTTGTACATAAGCATCTACAAAATGAGAGAGCATCTGTGAGCATTTATGCACAACAGCAGTAACTTTATTAATCATCAATATGCTACCAATTAATTATCATGACATTGCAACAGAAAATAACAGTATATACCAACCTACACATTTTTGTACATCAGACAAGTCATCTGTGTCACACATTCAGGAAGATCTCTTTAAATCCTCTACAGCCTTTCAGATCAACCAAACCACAGCTGTTTTCCCTGGTTCATTTTTGTGCAGTTTTCTGATAAACAAATGAAATAAAGGAAATGGAGATGTGATATAATTTGCTAAACCCAGTCAGTGATTGTGCTGCAGAATTTCGGTTTAACTAAAGGATTTTTTTTTATAGTTGTGGGACATTCTTATAGAAGACACTTAGTTGTGACAAATGCATGAACTAGTTTTTCAATTTTTTTTATCACTTTGACACATCACTTACTTTGGCAATGATCAACAGGAGGGAGAAAGATGTTCTTGAGTATTGTTTTCTGTGTGAATTAAAAGGTTAAATTCTGCTCAAAAATGACCTCAGAGTGAAGCTGGAGGTCAACACCATGCAGTCTATAGTAACAGTATGTTTAGAAAGCACATTTCTGAGGTTTATAGGCCCAAATATAATAATGACTTCTCGTTCTTAATTGAATTTAGAAGTTGAGTTGACATACAGGCCTGTGTGCTTGAAGTTTGACTAATTGATTTTCTCTCTTTTTTTCCGCCATCCAGTTTCATAGACAAAAATAGCTGCTTCAGTTGAGTCATACATTTCTATGCTGCCAAGTGGGAACAGATGTGAATAATTAACTCTATGTCAGCTTCATGTGCATTGTAAAGTAAAATTCAGGGACTGGGACACTCTTAGGTGATTTCATACATTGTAAATACATGTACAATAACATTCATATATATTTTAGACTTTTATGTGTAAAAATCCAAAGCATGACAGCTTGACTTGTGGTGTAGATCCACTGAATGCAGTTTCATTATACTTTCACTTCACAATATTATGCAGATGAATGTAACAGAAACAACCATTTATTAAAATGTATTGAAACTAAACAAATGGGAGGTTAAGAACAGAGACAGTTTTCAGTAACAACCTATTGGTGATCACAATCTGCCACTTAGCTGCATCTGCACAGCTCTGAGCTCCACCTTGACTGTCCCCATGAAGCCCCCTTCTTCATGTTGTGACTTTTAACCTATGTATGACTTATTGGGAAACAATGGACTCCTTTGGAAGGAACCCCATTGTCTTCACAGAAGCAGATGCAGGTTGAACAGCTCCAATGCATCCAGAAAGTGTTCATAGCACTTAATCTTTTCCACAGTTTGTGATGTTACAGCCTTATTCCAAAATGGATCATATTCATTGTTTTTCTCAAAAGTTCTACAAACAATTCTCCATAATGACAACGTGAAAGAAATATGTTTCAAATCTTAGCAAATGTTTTAAAAAAACAAAATCACCAATTAAAGCCTTAAGTCTTTTTGAAGCTTGACGCACCTACTTTTTGGGCAGTTTCTCCCATTTTTCTTTGCAGTACCTGTCAAGTTCCATCAGGTTAGATGGGGAGTGTCGGTGCACAGACATTTTCACATCTCTTTAGAGATGTTCAATCGGGTTCAAGTCTGGGCTCTGGCTGGGCCACTCAAGGACATTCACAGAGTTGTCACGTAGCCACTCCTTTGTTATTCTGGCTGTGTGTTTACGGTCGTTGCCCTGTTGAAAGATGAACTGTCGACCCAGTCTGAGATCCAGAGCGTTCCGGAACAGGTTTTCATCAAGGATGTCACGATGCTTTACTGTAGGGAAGGTATTAACCAGGTGGTGAGCGGTGCCCGATTTCCTCCAGACATGACACTTGGCATTCAGACTGAAGAGTTCAATGTTTGTTTCATCAGACCAGAGAATTTTGTCTGTCATGGTCTGAGAGTCCTTCTGGCAGGCTGTCATGTGCCTTTTACTGAGGAGTGGTTCCATCTGGACACTCTACCATACAGGCCTGATTAGCGGAGCGCTGCAGAGATGGTTTGTCTTCTGGACAGTTCCCCTCTCTCCACAGAGAAATGCTGGAGCTCTTTCAGAGTGACCATTGGGTTCTTGGTCACCACTTTGACTAAGGCCGTTCTCTCTCTTGATCGCTCAGTTTGGCCGGTCAGACCATTCTAGGATGATGGAGGCCACTGTGCTCATTGGGACTATCAGTGCTGCAGAATTTTATTCTCTACCCTTCCCAGAATTTCCAAAGGTAGAATGGGAGGCAGAGCCTTTAGCTATCAAGTTCCTCTCATGTGGAACCAGCTCCCAGTTCAGACTATGGAAGCAGACACCCTCTCTACTTTTAAATCTAGGCTCAAAACCTTCCTCTTTAATAAAGCTTATAGTTAGTTATAGTCATGCTGCTATAGCCTTACACTGCTGGGGGAACCCCCCTCCTTTTGTATCTCTCTCCTCTCCTCTCACCCCTCAATTGTCACCACTGTATGACATTAACTCTGTGTGTTTTCTCCCGTAGTTGTCTTTCTCCCTCTCTGTTTCTGTCTCTGTCCCTTTCTGCAGGTCTCCCCCGGCTTTAAAGCTGTGTGTTTTCCAGTGGCAGCTACTGGTTCTACCAACCTGCCCGATGTTTTGTTGTTGCTTTTTGTTGCTCTTTTTCTTTTCTCTCTTCACTTTCCACACACCCCAACCGATCAAGGCAGATGGCCATCCACCCTGAGCCTGGTTCTGCTGGAGGTTTCTTCCGTTAAAGGGAGTTTTTCCTCTCCACTGTTACCTAGGACTTGCTCAAGGGGGAATTGTTGGGTTCTCTCTATACATCTTTATAATCTAGACTTTATTCTGTAAAGTACTATGAGATGACTTTGTTGTGAATTGGTGCTATCTAAATAAAGTTGAATTGAATTGAATTACCCAGATCTATGCCTCATACAATCCTGTCTCGGAGGTCTACAGACAATTCCTTGGACTTCGTGGCTTGGTTTGTGCTCTGACATGCACTGTTAACTGTGGGACCTTATATAGACAGGTGTATGCTTTTCCAAATCATATCCAATCAACTGAATTTGCCACAGGTGGACTCCAATCAAGTTGTAGAAACATTTCAAGGATGATCAGTGGAAACAGGATGCACCAGAGCTCAATTTCGAGTTTCATAGCAAAAGCGATTAATTTATTTTTTTTAATTTTATTTTTCCTTTTGCAAAGATTTCAAACTTTATTTACGTCGTCATTTTGGGGTATTGTTTGTAGAACTTTGAGGAAAATAATTTGATCTTTGGATGGCATTATCTGGAGTTGACAAAGAAAGTGAGACCATCTCCTCTTTTCTGTGTCTGCTCTTTGTCCTTGGTCTGGCCATACTAGCAAGACAACAATCAGTTCAAGGGAGCTGTCTGGTATATTCCTACCCAAGCACATTGCAGTGAACCAAAGCAAACCACACTCCCTTTACTCTCTCTGGCTGCTCACTGAAGCAGAAAGTTCATCCAGTTTTACAGTGGATTCACACCAGCAGTGACCTTGACACAATATCTGTCAAGAAGTTGCCCAGTTTCTGACTTTTGTAGTCTACTGAGTTTCGCTGTTTGTGTTTGTGTGTTGTGTTTGTGAAAGGCATTTATTTATTTTCTTTTAATTTGATTTGTTTTTGTTTTGGTAATAATAAGAGTAATGTACCATACATCAGTAATATATCATTACTGGCTATAATTTCATGAGTGACTGAGAAAATATGGATGAAATTTTGGAAAAGATTATTAAAACCTTCGGGAAAAGTAATATTAACGATATTTGTATCTACTTATCAGCAAGAAGGAATGAGAAATATAAGCAGAAAAAAATTTGACTGCAGGATAACAATAGCTCTGATTTCCACATGAACACAAACCTGGGGAGTATTGATTTTTGAGATGCTTACTTATGACATAGTGCTAACTGGTAGAAAATTATAATTATGATTAACTACTGTGAGAAGCAAGAACGTCAATAGTTTGTTATTAAAAATGGTGCAATAGCAGATTGCAGCATCATGGAAACTAATTATTAGCAGTAGAAATCCCTGTTGTGGCCGTGACATTACAGATGGAGTGACGTTCCTAATTACAAAAATTTATCACAGCAGTCTTTTTTCAATAATCCTTACAGTAGATGTGTCCCTGTGGTTTGGATGATGACTTTATCAACTTCAGTGCTGTCCTTGTACTCTGCTGTGGTGCGTTTCTTCTCTGATCTGTGGACAGTAAGTAACCTGGCAACCCCACATGTTCACTAAAAGTACCTGTGTAAAGGCATCTTTGTAACACCTGAACGACCTGGTTCAGCAGGATAAGAGTGGGCCAAAATACAGAAATGGAGGCCTGCACAGGTCTGCAACAAATTCCAATGGGCCATGATGCAGCAAGCTGACATCAGGGACCAACTGTTGGGTTGCCTCACATCTCCTTTTTCTATCCCAACAAGTTGCACTTGAACACACTACAAAACTTCAACAGCTAAGTCACATGTACGTTCTGCACTTGTGTGAGAGCACGTGGAAGTGGAAAACCTTGACATTGTTTGCTCACCATTTTTACTCTGCTCTCTTTCACGTTCACCGCTGTTTGTAGCTTCTTTTAATTGAGAATATGTGGATGGCTGATTGTCAGCGTGGTGTGTCACGACCCTTTAGACAAGATAACTCAACCACCAACTTGCACCAGAATGATTGAAAGAAACTTCAGTCGATGTTCTTGTACACACTAGGCATGTAGAATCTCAACTTGGCCCCAGGGCATCATATAAGCCTTCAAGTATACAGTTATTTCTTGTGATTTAGTGTGAGGAAGATATTAAACAGGAAGTCCAGTTATGTGGCCGCCTGGGGCTTCTGGAAACAAGATATAAACACAACATTGATTTATCTACTTTTCAAATGGATATAGTAAATCTTATAGCAAATGGTTCCTTACTTGAACTTTTAGCTGTCATGATTACTTTTAGTTTTTTGAACACCTGACAAATGTCAGTCCAATATTCACTTTCTTAGTTCTGTTTTTAGTCTGAACAAGTCTGATTTAGACAGATGTCAACAGGTGTCAGAATACACAGTGCATCCCAACATTCTGCATTTGGGGCCCACATAACCACATAGTGATTTAGTTGCTAACTCTCTCCTCTGTTTGCTGCTGAGTAACTGGTGTAAAAAAGATGTTAAGAGTATTTTTGCTAAAGCCAGAAACACTAATAAGAGTTCAACCAGAATGTTGAAGTTGTGGGTCCAACAGCTTAACAATAAACCTTAACTCACTATAAAGCTCTACTATAACTGAGTGTAGCTGCAGATTTCTATGTTCATCTTTATGAGACACACACATTGTCACATTGGTAGTGTAAAATACGGGTTATAGCTATTTTTGTAAATGCTCCACAGATATCTAACTTCTGCTTATGTTTTTTTTTTCGTTTCATAATTTTTTAATACTAAACTGTGGGCTTTAGGTTCTCAGAGCAAAGTGAGTAACAGAAGTCCTTGAAAAATTATTCATACAAAACAAGTGTGTTTACATCATGCTCAAAATGCATCTCTAAATGTAAATTCCCCTCACTATACTTTTGCTTATAAAGTAAATGAAATAGAAATAAATACATTTGATAAATTATGGCTGTGAATGATTGCTAGGTAATAAATCATGCCTTCACGCTCATCTTCCAGCTCATCACAGGAGTTGTTTTGAAGCATTTGGGATTTATTTGGCTGCACCTTGAGCTAAGGGGCAGAAAAAGATCATCCCACATTAAAATCCAGCAGGTAATGCAGCAGTGTCAATAAAATGAGATTAAAGTGCACACAAACACACACACACACACACACACTAAACCCTACAAACAGAAAACCCACGCATGTAACAAACACATACACACAGCGGAGTTGCAAAGGCAGCATCCTAGTCTCGCAGAGCTTCATATCTGTGCGACAACCTATTTTGTTAAGAAATACTAACTGTCCTATTCATGCAAGAAAATACACAACAGCACATTATATAACTACATTTTGAAAATAATGTGGGACAAAGTTTCAGTTTTGCGTTTTGAATTAAATTTGTCATGTTTACAGCATCACATGCTTCTGGGTAAAAAGAATAAGGGTTGACAGCACACAGGCTGCAGGAGAAATACATAGCAAGGGAAAGCATCAAGATGGATTGACTGTATGAACATTTTTATTTATGCTGTGATTGAATACCTAAAGCAAATAAAGATTTTCAAATATTAATGCAATTCTTGCAATATCATAACTTTGATTCCTGGGTAAGGGTTAATCACAGTAACAGTTATAATATAACCTGTTGCATATTAAGTAGGATTTTTGCTATGTATTTGTTATGTAATTACTCCTTTGTTTTGTTGTTCTATCACATCTGCTATTTTTGTATTCAATTGCTTTTATTCTTATTGGCCTTTTAACTTTCTAATTGCAGGTCTTGTCCATCCACTGCTGTTAGAGTCTTATCTCGCTTTATCTGCATTTTATCTTATCTGCTGTCACACACCTTTGTGTTGTTGCTGCAAAACTGGACTAGAAGGTAGAATAACTGGACAGTTTATCCATCGCCATTTACTTTTTTGTGATTCCTGTATCATTATAACATATATTATTATCCCACTTACATATGATTATCATATATGGTAAACTACTATTTAAAAAAGATTCAAAGTTTCAGTCGCATCCAAAAGTTCTGAAATGGAAAGGGCAATTAATTTGTTTTTGTTGTACATTGAAGCTATTTCAGTAAAATCCCAAAAGTATTCCAGCATTTAGAGGGCACTCTCTGTGCACAAAGTGTACAAGCAGCAAGGTTCTGCTAGTCCGCTTTAGTGTCATGGTGGGCTGGAACCTATCCCAGCTATCACTGGGTGAGACGTGGGCTACACCCTGGACAGATGTCCAGTCTATCTCAGGGCCTTTTCATTCAGTCTTACCATTTACGTTACCTGCAGTAGCAGTAAAAGTACTCTGATTACTTACGTAAAGTCACAGTATACTGCAGTAAATAAATACCGTAAACCTTTTTTTCTCCTGAAATAGAAGTAGATTAGTAAAATGTACAACAACAGCATCCTCTGCCTGTACGCACTCAAATCTGATGAGGAAAAACACTTCCAGGATGTATATGTGTAAAATAAGAACTAAAAGATGATTTACATTGTAGACAGTCGACAATGTGGCGACTGTGGGACAGAAGGAAGAGTGGTCATCCACCAATCCCACAGTTGCTGGTTTGACCCCGTCTCATCTGGTCATATGTCTTAGTGTCCTTGAGCAAGTGACTGAACCCCAACTTAGTTTCTCCCAGTGAGCGTTGGCCAGCTGCAAAGCAGCTCCCCCATCAGTGTCTGAGTGTGATTGTGAATCGGTGAATGAGAAGAAAAAGGTAGAAAAGTGCTATATAAGTGCAGACCATTTATCATTTACAAAACATATTCAAAACACAAGTAATATGATCATGGACAATGTTAAGCAACTCCTAGGCAGATCTGGAACTTGACCACATAACCTTCTCTCCAGAAGAGTAGTTTTGGAAAAAATAACAGTCAGGTAACATTTTTTTATATGTCTTCATAATTGACAAATTATTGTGTAGCCCATAACATTTGTATTTATTGATCATGAATCAGAACATTTATTTCACAATCACAGTGGATACATTATTGTACAGTGCTTAAGTCAGACCAAATCAAAAATCAGGCAAGTCATGACAGGCCAGAACCAGGTTTGTACACAAACCAAACTCCAATATGCAAAAAAAAGTTCAAGGATATTAGGAAAAAGATACAGACAAGCATTCAGATCACATTTAGGCAAAACAGTCATGTGGATAGAAATTGTCCTAAAGGAAATGACTAAACAACAAGGAACAGATGAGGGAAACTACCAGAGCTCTGATTGGCTGATGCTAGTTATCAGCTAATTGCAGAGCTCTGTGTGTAGAGTGGGAAAAAAGAAGAGAGAAAAGGCACAAAGTGGACAAAGAGAGACACAATAAAACAGGGGAAAGTGAACTAAAACAGAACTGTAACTAACAGTGTCAAATACATTCTGCTGGTGGAGGCACAGGTTGTGTCTTCCCTCTGCTTACAGCTCTTACATCCTCTTCTTGTCATTTGCACATTCAACACAGTTTTAAGAAATAACATTTTTCTATAAGCCATAAGTGGCTCGCAAAAGAACCAATGTGTATTTAGTCTCTATGAACTCCTTTGAAAAATCTACCATGATTTACAGCATTACAATTGGAAAATAAAACCCAGAAGATGAAATACCGAAAACTACAGAGACAAATTATAGTTAACAGATCTATGCAATATATTCTGCTCAGAAGCCAATGTTGTTGTACTTGATTAGAGGTGACGCGGCAGTGACTTCAGTGGGTCGACATTACAACTGTTGAATCTGCGGCAAGAACTTACAAGTAAATCCAAACACAAATACACGCACAGTTTCTTCAAATCCACACAGAGATACAAATCTTGACTTGTGTGAATATTTATTGAGCATGCTACAAGGGATTTAAAAAAGATTCACTTTAACCAGCAAAGACACAGCATTATGCCCTACACCCTCTGTTTTTTACTTTGCATAAAGTTTAGTTTTCTGTCACTTTTTTTTTTTTTTTTTTTTTTTAACAGATGGAGCCTAGTCAGCAGATCATGCACAATGCTTCTCCCTCTCTCCTAGAGACAAAGAAAGTCCCTGGATTCTGTTGTAGGAGCTCAGACATGAGTTAAAGCAAACATGGTTTTGTATTGATTACCTGTAACAGGAGCCTTTTCAACTGGGCTCTCAGAGCTATGTGCATTCACTAAAGAACATTCACGGGACAAATATTGATTCCAAAGAAAAGCATTATGCAAAGCCCATTTGTAATCACACATCAGTGAAAGTGGAGCTTTGAGCAAAGGAATTAACAAGACAAATCCTTCAGACTCAGAAGAATTGTGCATTTCCTTTTAACAAGCACACAAAATATTGTAAAAGAAAGGAGGCCGTCTTTTAAAAAAATTGACATTTTTAAAATATTAAAGTATCAGTTTGACCTTAAAACTGGGTCAACTGTAATTGAAAGTACTTTTATTTGGAGTTTTTATTTTTTAAAATATACATTTCTAAGCATTTTAGTTTTTTATAGGTGATTGAAAAACTTCTATATCACTGGGAGTCACCAAAACAAAGAGATTTGCAGTAAAATTGAAAAAAAAAAACATGCTTCATAAAGTGTTTTCTACATTAGAGAAAAAAGTAAGATTCAATCTGAATTGATAGTTAGATGTCCCTACTATGTGATATGACCAAGAAGCAGTTCTTTTGCAATGGCACACTAATGGTGGCTTGTGTACGATGCCTCCATGGAAATAATCATATTCAACATTAACCACATTGATAACAGCGATGCTTTGAGGCAAAATGCTAATGAAAACAAGTTTGGTATATTACCTACTACATGTAATCATGGGATACTTTTAGATGTAACAGTTGATGCAACCATGTCTTATAAAGCATATGTTGTCAATTTATGTGAATACAAGGGTGTAAACTGATGCTGAACATGTCATTAAAATGCTGACAGTGTTTATGTTCTATCAAAATATCCAGTCTTGCAGTTTAACCTCAGGGTTTTGCGACTACATTATTTTACAGTTATGTTTAGTCACTCAAAACACTCACAATATAGAGAAAGATAGTGGTCTGGCTTAATAGAGAAAAACTTAACAATGACTTCATACACATTTTAATTTTAAATAAAAGCTTTCCTAACAATGTCCTTATGTTGACTAATCTTAATCACTCAATTGACTGTGGAATCAAACTTGGGTCCTTTGAGCTATTTTAAATACATCAAAATGAATGTTGAATGTTTCATTACATAAAGTGTGAATGAAAAAAGTGTGTCCCGATTGTATTTACTGTTTAGAACAACTTCCAAAGCGATTAGAGGTAAACTCCAAGGTCAAGGTACATCAGTGTCAGATTGCACCATTCGTTGCTGTATGAGCCAAAGTGGACTCAATGGAAGACGGCCGAGAACTCAACTGTTAAAAGCTATCCATAAAAAAGCAAGCCTGGAATTTGCCAAAATGCATTTTGACAAGCCAAAAGACTTCTGGGACAATGTCCTTTGGTCAGATGAGACAAAACTGGGACCTTTTGTGAAGTCTCATCAGCTTAATGTTCAGACACAAAAATGCACCATACAAAGAAAAGAACACTGCACCTACTGTGAAACAAGAAAGAGGCTCTGTTATGTATCTGGCACATGATGTCTTGAATCCGTGGAGGGTACAATGAAATCTCAAGTCTATCAAGGCATTCTGGAACAAAATGTGCTGCTCAATGTCAGGAAGCTTGGTTTCAGTTGCAGGTCATGGGTCCAATAGGATGAACAAAACAAACTGTTAAAATCACCCAAGAATGGCTAAGAACAAAACATTGGACTATTCTGAAGTGGTCTTCTATGAGCCCTGATCTAAATCCTATAGAACATCTGTGGAAAGAGCTGAAACACGCAGTATGGAGGAGGAGGCAGCCTCCAAACCTGAGACAGCTGGAGCGATTTACTCACAAGGAGTGAGCCAGTATACCAGGTGCAGAAGTCTCATTGTAAGTTACAGAAATGGCTTGATGGCAAGGATGGCTTCAAAAGGTTGTGCAACAACTGTCCCAGCCAGTTTCATGAAAAATCATTAGTCATCATTCTAAGATGACTTTAGATAAAATGCATTGTTGCATTGTATTGTTGTCATTCTATATAAAACTAAATATTAATATCATTACAGCAGACTTTATCTCCTCAAACCTAATTTAATTCAAGAGGTTTTTGAGTTTGTTTTTGTTTGCAATAGAAAAAAAATCATGTTTCTGGTGAGCAGTCAGGTGCTCATCTGCCAAACTGAATTAATATGGTTCTCACTTCGCTGTCAACTCAAATTATATTCTGATTTTCTACATTATTAATTGTGACAAAGCAAAAGATGGGGAGGTCAGTTGGAATGTGCAAAATATTATAAAAATGTCAACGATAAAAGGAAAATCCCAGAGAATTTACTTTAATTTCATAAAGGTTTGTGTTCTGCCAGCATTTTTAAAACTGACATTTTTTTAGCAAAACCCCTAATGTTAAGATCCAAGTTTTTGTGCTGAGCCAAAGTTTAGATATTTATGTTTAATCCAGTTTGCTGTACGCCCCTGTAGCTGGTCTGAATAACAAAGTAAGAACCAGCACCTACTGGAGCTGTGTACCCTAATGCCTCCACTCTGCTGACTGTTGTTCATGTGTCTGTGAGACTCTGTATACAGCATTATTTCCCATTTGCACTATACAGAGGTTATTAAAGGTCCACACACAGTTTCAAATCCTATAGTTTATTTGCCTTGAGGACTGGAACAAAATCTTATTAAATCACAATCCAATCCCAGTTTCTTTTAAATACAGTGCCATCACAACAAACTTGAAATAAAACAATATGTTTTTATTCCGTCTACATCAAATGGATTATAGAAAAGAATATTGAGAGAGTAGTTAGAATGTCTTTTGACTTTACTTGGGCCAGTTAGCAACTTTAGAAACTTCTCTCTTCAGAATCGGTTATCCAGGGCCACCTAATCTGTTCTTGACTATGTGTTGGCAACTAACTAAAGTACAGTACTTCAAATCAAGTGACAGGTAAGAAAGGTGAAATAGGACGATATTGGGGGGATGTAGTTCCTTTTGCTGGCCAATCCTTTATATATGAGCTGTGTCTAAATTTAGGGTCTGAAGAGTCTATGAAGGCATGGCCTTTGGTTGAGTCAATGGAGAATGTTCTATTTGCATCATCAGTTCTTCATTGGTGGGGGTGGCAGCCAAGGGTTGAAGTACACCTCCTGTTAATGATGTAGCCCCATTGAATTGAGACCCAGCTATGGTTTGTATGTAGATCTTAAGGCAGACACATACTTAGTGCCAAAAGAGCCAATTCCATCAATCCATTATCTGTAAATTCTTATCTCTACCAGCTGGAGCCTGTACCAGCTGTCATTTGACAAATTGTAAATGGTCTGCACTCATATAGTGCTTTTCTACCTATTAGTACTCAAAGCACTTTTCACTGCTTCTTATTCATTCATTCACACTCACAATTGTGGGGGTTGCTATGCAGCTGGCCAACACTCACCGGGAGGAACTAACTTGGGCTTCAGTGTCATTCTCAAGGACATCTGACTGGAGAAGGAATGGGTCAAACCAGCAGCTGTGGGATTGGTGGATAACCGCTCTACATTCCTGCACCACAATTGCCCCTCAAGAGTTGGGGTCCAACCTGGACAGGTCACGAATCTCTCAGGGCAAACAAACAGAGACACACACAGACAGACAGCCATGTACACTCACATTCACACCTACAGGCAATTTAGAGTAACCAACCTAACATGCATGTTAGGTTGCTTTGGACTGTGGTAGGGGACAGGAAGCCAAGAAAGCACAGGGAGAACATGCAAACTTCACACAGAAAGGCCAGAGATTCGCGGTGGATGTGAACCAGGGAATGTGTAGCTGTGAGGCAGCAGCGTTAACCACTTTACCACTGTGCTGCATAGGGCCAATTATGCCATTTGGGCTTGACAACTGATCGGACTAGCTGGTCATACTAGAGAAATGAAGGTAAATCAAACAGAATAAGAGGTCAGTAAAGGGAGATGTGATACCTCTGATACCCGAGGATGCCACTAAAGACCTGCCAAGACTGCTAAAGAATGGACAGTTTACACTTACAATTGGACAATTTGTAAAATTTAAAAGATTATGGATGTAACGGTGGGGACAACCTGGACTTTAGAACTTCAAAATAACTTTATGAAACAATGCTATGTTCTCCCTCAGTTGTGACGTCACTGGTTGCAGATGTCGGCTGAAAATATTAAAAATGTTTTTCTATCTGAATAAGACTGGCAGCAGCTGGATCTTCACATTAAAGACTAATATCTTTCCATAGCACACACTTAACGTTTATCTGCTGTTGCCACTGACTGAGCCAGCCTGACATTGACTAGGACAATCTAGGTCCGACCAGTTGTCACGACCAAATCACATTAATAATTGACTATAGAGCCGTTAAATGGGTCTTATTGACTTGCATTTTTAATATTTTTCAGTTATTATTTTATACTAACAAGCCAGATATTTAGCATATTAAAAAAATAATGTAACTGCCGCTAAGTGGTCCACTTGCACAAGGTAGCCAATTAGCTCACCTTGTTAGCTGCTAACTAATTTACAGCCCCTATTTCTGTAAAAGCCATACACAGCATGGCTGAGCACCTTTACAGTATCAGAGAATGGAATAACATTAACAACCCTGAGAAAAGCCAAAAAAGTGATGCTACAATATATGAATTGGCCTTATACCTTAGACTCTGCACAATGTCAATAAAGCTGAATTTAGTCTAATTCCTCTGCAGTAGCAGTAAACACAGCCCACGGGCTGCTTATAGGCTTGCTGTAGGATTGTTAGTCTGGATTTATAGTTTAACAAGATGTATAAGCCTGATGATCAGCAGTGTAAAGAACATGCAGAGCAGAGCAGACATATAGAACTGGGTTAAAGGCAATGTACACATCACAGCACTGTGCTTAATGTCCTCCCCAAACCGCTAAGAATCTTAACCCGTTTTCTATTAAGAAAAATCTATCGGGACCGTAATTAGCAACATCCACACCGATACACATCACGGATTCTTGGAAATCTTTGACCTCGGTTTTATAATGCATGACCCCAAAGCCATTTGGGGTCATGCATTATTGGCCTTTGTGTTACTCTGGATTTATTTCCATATTTTAAGCAAACCACTACAGCTCTCTATAATATTATATTGCACATTGGAAAATCTTGTGAAACTGAAATTTTCATCTAGTTCTGGTATTGCTTTTTGGCTACAAACCATCTCCTGCAAACATACTACATGTGATCACTGTTGGTGTGGATGTTTCTTTTGTGTTAGGTGTTTGTCACTTTGATGGAGTTACTCTGATTGTGATATCAAAGCAGATTTCACAGATTTTAAAGCTGCAACCTGGAACATTGTCCCCACCTCCTGGACTCCCTTACCCTGAAAAGACATAAGGATGAAACATACATCTTCTCTCTGCAATTAATTTAATACCAGTTGTATTTTAAACTTTAACCTTAAGCATGGTGATAAGAGGAGCACTTAAAGAAAACATAATACTCCACGAGATAGCTGAACTGCAATGCCTTTTACGTACACCCACAGGGCAACCATTGGAATATCCATTTGAAGTAATTGTTTGCCCTTTTTGGAACTCTAACAACCAACTCTTAGTCCTTTATACTGTTCAAAGCTTAAGAGGAAGTCTAACAGTGTGGATTTAATAACCCCTGGCCTGTACGCTGGCAAGAAAAAATACTGTTTTGCAATTTCCTGGTTTTTTGTTGAAATTGGTCATGAAATGTGATCTCATTTTCACCAAAGTCACAAATACTTGCAAAATCAATAATCAGTCAGTCTAACCTATATTTTCCCTTCAATCATGCTGCCAAATAGCACCTTTTTGAACAGAAATCTCAGCACAAAATGTGGGGTGTTCAGAGGAACATCATTGGCAGATTAAAATCCAGGCAACACAGTCAATTGATGGATAAAGCTGTCATTACTGTTTTATTGTCATCAAGAATTAACATGAGGACAACTCAAAAAAAGATCAGCAGATGAAAACATCAGCTCTACGTGAAGCAATGATGAGAACATAATAAAACAACTGCAAATGAATGCAAACAGAAATGTCTTATTTCAATCATATTTTCCAGTGCACATCGTTGGGCTGCTCCGATGTCAGGCTCTCGAGTGGGTGGAAGCCAGTTTAGGTAACTCCACTCTGATTCCTTTCAATTTATTCTTTGAAACACTAAGAATGGTTTTTGATCACCTGGCGCGTTCGGAAAACGCAGCCCACAGGCTTCTCTCTCTCCGCCAGGGCTTTTGAAGTGTGGCAGACTTCTCTGTGGAGTTCCGAGTGCTCGCTGCGGAGGCCCAGTGGGACAACACAGCTCTGAAGGCGTTTTTTCGCCACGGTCTGTCCAACTTGGTGAAGGACAAGTTGGCATGCAGGGATCCCCCCGACTCCCTGGATGAGCTGATTGGTCTAGCCATCTGCCTGGACAACCGCATTCGTGAATGCCGGAAAGAGAGAGGCCAGAAACCAGATTCCGCCCTCCAGGACCTGCGCACTCCCCCCTCTTCCCAAAGCCCTGTCTTGCCTGGGTTCAGCTCTGCAGCACCTCCTGGACCACCAGTGGAGCCTATGGAGCTGGCTCGTCCATGCCTGTCCCCAACAGAGTGACAACGCAGGTTCCAGGTGGGTGAGTGCATTTACTGTGGCTCCACCAGACACTTTATTGCCCTGTGCTCCTTGCGGCCAATAGGGGGAGCTTATCGGTGAAATTGGGGGTCCTGATGAGCGGAGCAACACCCCCTGACAATTCCCAGACCCGGCTGCTTGTCACCCCTACTCTCTCGCACCAGTCAATCTCTCTCTCCCTACAGGCCCTGATTGATTCTGGTGCAGAGCATAATTTGCTTGACACCTCCTTATCTAAACAGTGGTCACTCCCTCTTGTTCCCCTAGATCAACCCGTAAGAGTTAAAACCCTAGATGGATGTGTAGTAACTGAAATCACACACAAGACGGCCCCGCTGCATCTGTTAGTTTCCGGTAATCATCAAGAGAACGCATCATTCTTCCTCATGCACTCTTCTGAAAACACCATGGTCCTTGGTTATTCCTGGCTAAAGAGACACAACCCCCACATAGATTGGTCCTCCCACAAAATAATTGGCTGGGGAAACTCCTGTCATAACTCTTGCCTCCTGCCAGTCCTGTTCCACCCTTCCCCTGAAAACAGTTCCCTCACACCGGATGTGTCTCTCATTCCCCCGCCTATCACGACCTCGCACCAGCCTCCAACATGGAGAAGGCACTGTCAGCCCACCTTCCCCCACCGCCCCTACGACTGCGCCATAGACCTTCAGCCTGGAGCACCACTACCCAATGGCCGCCTATACAACCTCTCACGCCCCGAAAGGGAAGCCATGGAGAAATACTTCGTCTATTTAGATGATGTATTCATATTCTCACGGAATCTCCATAAACAACAACAACATGTCCGGCAGGTATTACAGAGGCTATTGCCATGGCAAAAACTGTAAGGCAAATTAGGAGGCAAAAGGCAACTTACAAGTGAATGATAACGGTGAATTTAATCAGCAAAATGGAGAAACATGCAGAGCAGAACAGAACTACACTCGTGAGTGGGTCAATCAGATTGACCAAGATGTGTAGGTTGTTCAGCCTTTTATACATTTAACTCAACAGCTGGGTTCACACAAAGAACAAAGGGATGAGTCAATGCAAATCAACCTTCATACAATGTGGTCAGGAGTCTTAATTAGCGAGTTCTTGTCACTTTGTCCTTTTGTCTTCCATGTCTTTTAAGTCCTTGAGATTGATCATTTGTGCTGGTTCCCGTGGACTCCCTTCTGGGAAGCAAATGTTCAGATGTAGGAAGTCTTATGGTTGATATCTAGCTAACACACTTTTTTGTGTGGCCAGAGACATGATGTCTTGCTGGGGAGCAAAAGGTGAGGAAGCACTGGTAAAAATTTCCCTCACAGCTATTAGAAAACAAAATTTTTGTCAAAGCAGAGAAGTGTGAGTTCCATGTAAAGACTGTGTCCTTCTTATGGTTTCGCATTGGTGAGTGGAAGGTGAGACCTGACCCCGAGAAGACACCCGCTGTCACAGAGTGGCAAAGATCAGAGACGAGGAAACAACTGCAACGTTTCCTGGGCTTTACATTTTCCTGGGCTCCAGTTGCCCTGCTGCACCCAGTCATCCTCTCCAGCTCCTCTTCTCCACGGCATCTAATTCCCCGATTTCCACCCGCCCTCCTCCAGTGACTCACCGCTCGATCGCTCCCTCCTGCATCGGGTCTCCAAGCTCCTCCGACCAGACTCTCCCTCCCCGGACGTCGCCCTCCGCCTGCACTCCCCGTCCCCCCCGTTTCTACCCGTGTAGCATAACTCTCCAATAAAACCACTCTTTCCTTCCTAATTGCTTGGTTCCGTCTCTCTCTCTGGGTCCACACCTATTGACTACACTCAGAAAGTGTGACAATTCTTTTGTATTTCGTTTGGTTTTGATCAAAATTGTAGCAAATTGTTTAAATCTTACACACAAGAAGAAGGTAAGCCATTTTTATAAGCAAAAAATACACATTTCTTACAACATAAACAAAAGCCATGGCAACACTCAAAGAGATCCTGAAATGTTTGTTTTGATGAGGTTGGAGTAGTGGATGGGACTCATCCATGGGAAAAAGGAGTTTAAGTCTAGTGTAAATGAATGCATAAATTAAAAAATTAATTATTTTTTTTGTCAAACTGTAACTTAACCGACCCCCGATGTTTCTGTATTTCTAATTGAACCACTTTCTTTGCTCTAAAACCCAAACATGCATAATTAAACTCTGCAATGATATCCACCATTTTGTTGCCTACAGCCAAAAGGGGTACAGTTTCAAGACACACCTGCCAACAGTTTAGTGGGTTATGAGAGGGAAGGGACAAACGCCCCATGTGGTGAAAAAAGCTCACCACATAAGCTAACTCAAAAGCTCAAGCAAAGATATGATGACTTGCAGAACTGGTGGATAAATCCAGGGTTCATCACTGAGAGCAAAACCCTTTACATTAGCTGTAGTATTTCAATCCTTTAAGTTTGAAATAGTGTAGTTATCCTCTGTATCCCAAACTTAATAACACAAAAGGTCTTTCACATTCAGAAGTTTTTTGTCCCATTGTAGTAAATAGATGTATGCAAATTATCAATCCAGCTGGGACATTTCTGTCTCTCAGCTTCAAATACCCGGCACATTTAGAGAATCTTTGAAATTCTCAGAAAACCACAGAAACATTTTTGTTTTATTTTATTTGGCGAAACACTCATGAGCTTCAGGGACTCCCATACACTACAGCGCAATATTGTTGACACCTGTGTCTCAGTCTGCTTTCAGTTGTATTCACTTTCTGAGCAGTGGGGTAGAATCTGTCATGTTGCTGAGGAGGACGTCCCAGAGGGAAGCAGATGTTCTTTCATCAAGCTCTCCAGCAGCGTAGAGCAAAGGAAAGGAATTGGAAAGCAGAGGAAGGAGGATTGAGGTAGGAAAAAAAACAGTACAAGGCAGAAGAAAGGAAAGGAGGCAGATGTGGTGGAGAATTAGATAGATGTGGAGGAGAGAAGGGTGGATCTCTTGGGCTCTATGCCAGACGCCCCCTAATGGTTTTCCAGCAATACGTATATATTAGCCAACACTAATGACCAAAGACATCATTTTCCATCACGTCTGAAGTGCATTCTGCTTGTGTATTACTTGTATTATTTCAAAACATTCCGTCTAACAACCACTACAGTGCTAAGGGTGGAACTTTCACTCAAAGTGGGCATCTCTGAGTGTTTTCCTGTTTAATTATTTACAACCATTTGCTTTCTTATTTGAATTGCAGATCTTGTTCACTCCGTGTATCACATGTGGTGGTCTTTGCTTCACAACCCGTAGACAATCTCGCCATCCTACCATCCACTCATTGCACTTCATAGCAGACACAACTTGTTCCTTGTAATAAAAAAAATGAAACAGTATAAAACTTTCCCTGCTTAATGAGAAGATCAGTAAATCATATGTTTACAGAAAAGCCCCCTGTGATGGAGCTATTCAGAGAGACTTGCTTTCCTCTTTCCATCAGCCAAACAAACAAGCAGCATGGGTGACATGTGTGCTATTAATTTTGTCCATAAGGGTTCCTAGTCTGCATTTGCCACTGCCCCTGCAGAGGAGGAGGTGCAGGCACCACCAGGACACACATGGTTTATTTCTGCTAGGCTTCCACGGTCACTCACAACAACACACAAGGAAATATTACATATACTCAAGGGTGGGCTGCAATGTTTGTAATGAGGCATAATTTTTTATAAGAAAACCAACGTCTGCTTTGGGGATTGTTCATATCACCCTGTTGACTGTACGTCATGTAATGTTTTTAAGATGTTGTTACACGGCTCTTCAATTGTTTATTGGATGAATGGGAACTGGCAGAGAATGAAAACACATGTGACAATGATGCATGGACACAAGTGATACACAAGGTGCCGTGTAACATAACTCTTGTTATAAGAAATGTGCTAAAAATCCAGCCTTAGACTATTTCATGGACTATTTTCATGTCATATCAACTCGCATCATATGATGATTTAACTGGTAGTAGTTTTTGAAATAATCTAAATCCACTAGTTCATTTAATATCTCTATTTCCAGATGCCTTACCATTTGTTATGCTGTATTCACGCTCTTATTTTGAAATCCATGGATTTCTTTGCTCCTCAATGTTGTCCCTCTCTTCATTTCAGATCCTACACCTCCCCCACTTTATACCCCTTCTGCCTCTTGTCTGCTTTGGTGCCATTTTTCCAGCCCACACCCAAACACACCTGAAGCCATCAAGTTAACTGCTGTCCTCTATTATTTACTGTAAACCCAATTCTGTTCATGCCATGTTATTGTTTATGAAGCTATTTATCTACATTTTGCTGCTTTATCTGTGATATTTTATGTACCCTGTTCTATTCTCCACCTAGAAAGCTAGTGACCATAAACGTTTGCTTTGTTTTTTAAATCTGCTTTTTGGACCTACCACCCATGTTGCTAAAAACCTAGAAGGAATTTGTTTCGCTAAGCTTAGGACTTCTAAGCTCCTTTGCCTGCTCACTTTAACGTTCATTTAAGAAAAAAGACTATTTATTGAAGATTGCTCACATTGCTTACCTGTGCCAAAGTTTTGACTGTTCTGTTTCCGCCGTGATCACTCGTGGGTCTACCCCACAGGTTAAACACAGATGGTTTAACTTGCAGCATCATTTATGCTGAATATAAATTCTGTTACTGCTTGTTACTCCACCACGGTCATCTGTGAAAAGTCTGTGCTCTGTGTTTTGTGTGTGGTGCACAATGCTTATCAGAGGTGGATAGGGAAAGCTATAGACATGACCAGGTCTGCTCACAGTTCGTAAATATGACAAAAACCTACTGTTGTTTGAAATTGTGAATGAGGAAGGAAATACAACAACTAGCCAAAAACTGGTTGGTAACACTCATCAGTTAACTACATTAATGTTATTAATAAAAACAATTTGAGAGTTTGATTAAAATTGTTTATTTACATGTTAATGCATATTCCCCTGATTCTTTTGCTACTATGTGGTTTGATTTAATTAGCTATAGAATTTATTTTACTTCTAGTGATAAAATCACCAAAGTACTGATGCTTCAACACATCAGACACTTGTTCTCAGTGCAGCAACTTTTCTGTCCATCCTTCTCACTTCTACACAGACAGGTAAAAGCAGATTTCAGCTTCAGGAAACAGTTGGAGCTGCTCTGGTTCTTACCATCAACTGCCTGTCACAGGCTCAGTCACAGCAGTGGACACGCCCTGGGAGTGCAGGTCCGAGTGCTGTCTGTGGTGCTGAGCAGCAAATCAACAACCCAAACTTCGGCACAACAAAGCACACAGTCCGTGGCTGCAGTAGAAAGGTAACTAAGGATCTGTGACAGGACACTGCAACAATTCTCTGCGTTTCTATTCCATATATCAACAACCGTTCGAGGTCATTAATACCAACCAATATGCTTTACCTTCTCCCCCCCACCCTAATCTAGAATGGTGTCTTCTGACTGCTTCTGGCTGATCCAGGTAATTAGTAGAGGGTGGGGTGCTAGTTGGGAAAAAGCAGGGCCGACTACATGACACGGAATTTGCAGATTCTCAAGGAGTGTTTCCGAAGGTTTTTATCAAATTAAATTACACACAATTGTGCGAGTTACAATATGAACTCACACACCCTTAAAACAACACATACAATATTACTTAAGACAATTCATATTGCCCCTATAGATTAGAAAATTAGTTAAGTCTATTTTTAAAGCTTTTTGAACATCTTTGTTCACTCTTCAGTCCATAATTTCCTTCTCTGCGTTTTTTAATTAAACAGAAAAAAAGACAAGACGTGGAATTCTGCAGTGAACAAAAGAACAAAGGGATGTAATTTGTGGTGTTTGCATGTGAAGGTGTTTGTGTTCAATTGTGTGGGGGTGTTCAACTCTGTTCTTTATTTTTTGTGCACATTATTATTCAAAAATGATAATAACAATGACGGATTGGTGCTAATAATAACTATTATCAGTAAAACCCTGGAAACATTACTCTGAGTTTTACATTTAGCAGAGTTCAAAGACATACTAAAAGTATTTACATGAAACACAGATAAGATGTTAACTTCATCTCAATTACAAACGTTTGACGACATACATCCATCCATTATCTATTTGGGTCATGGGGGGAGCTGGAAACTTTCCCAGCTGTCATCGGGCGAGACCCTGGACAGGTCGCCAGTCTATTGCAGGGCCACAGAGAGACATACAAAGACAGACCATTTGAACTTACGTTAACAACTACGTGCAATTTTTGAGTCATTAATGATGAGTAAGAACTCACAATGTCCCAGCTGTGAGCCGGCAGCACTAACCACTCCATTCCTTTTGATAACATACTGTTAAAATTTGACATTTACTTTTACAAGGTGATATGAATCAGAAAGAATATTACACATATTTGTTGAAACTTTTTTCATTAATGCATCGTTAGTTTTCCCATGTCAAAATGTCCTTGAGCAAGACACTGAACCCCAACTTAGTGGCTCCCGGTGAGTGTTGGCCAGCTGCATAGCAGTTCCCCCATCGGTGTGTGAGTGTGTGTGTGATTGTGAGTGTGAATGGGTGAATAAGAAGCAGTGTAAAGTGCTTTGAGTGCCAATAGGTAGAACAGCACTATATAAGTGCAGACCATTTACCATTTAAGCAGAGGCTGGAGAGAAAATCAAAAATTAAACGTTTTTTGGACTAGCTGCAAACCACAATTCTCTGTTACGTAAAGGAAATTAGATCAAACTAATTTGCACTGAAATACAGAAAAGTTAGCTGATTTCACAGGTAGTGGGAGTTTTAAATGCAGATAATGGATAGATACATGGATGACTAACTTATTACCACCCATTTCCTCATGGTTAACTGTCAGATTTATTTGTTGTAGTTATTTTTTTGACAGAAGGAAAAGAAAGCAAGTCAGGTGATGTCCAACCCAATTTAAATGCAAAAGTCATTCTCTGATTAGTACTTTTACTTTTTGATGACAAAACTCATATTGCACTTAGTTTAGTTGTAAACAGAATATTTGTGTGTTGCAATATGTTGTGACCTTTATTGAGGCAAAGATTTCAGGTATTAAAAGGAAATGCACCACGCAGATGTTTTCATTTGTATAATATTTAATGAACATTCAGCTGGTATAATAGTTTTTTTCATAGTCAGAAGAAACATAATTAATGTATTTTATAAAGTTGTAGTAAAAAGAAAATTAGATTAGTGTAAACATGTGCCTCCCCCTCGGTACAAAGGTATCTTTATCAGAAGTTAAGTGTTGTTTTAAATTAATTTATCAACTGTGGATTAAATGTGTTGATGGGGAAAAAACATTTAAAAATAGGTGAATGCAAAAGTTTGCACCCAACTGTAGCTCCTGGCTGATATTTATGGCTCAACCATATTATTTCAAGTTTACAGGGTCAGTGGTCGAATGTCTAAGATAAACGTGTGCATTAATGATGAATTGTATCCTCTATTGTCGCCATCATCTCTATAGATGTCCCAAACAAATGTGAACCATCATAAAAAGATAGAAAAAATAAAGCATCAGGTCCTGTGATGTAAATGTATCTAGATTTGGCTAAAACATGTAAAATGGTTTTGTCAGGTATAACTTAAAGCTACCGTGTGCAACATTTATCTAACATTTTTTTAGGAAATATGCTCCAACACCTAATGTGAAGGCTCTCGTTAAAACAAACCTATAGAACAAAAGTGTTTGCATTAATTGAGAGCATTAAGAGCAAAGTAAGGTTGTATTAGGGCAGGAAAAGGAGCAGAAAGGACTCAGTCTCATGGTGGCACTATAGCTTAAGTCCCACACTGTAACTTTAACATTCACTCTTGTTAAGCAGAAAAATGAATACTTAGCAAACTGTATCTTATCTCTCAGCCTTTTCAATAAAAACAACGTAACACTAGACCAAGCAAATACACAGCAAAATTCACAGACACCACTGGTAAGTCCACATACAAAACTGTAACTTAAATTAGATGACACTGCTTCACAATTCCACCTCACCCACCCTCTTTCACCACTTCCCCACCTGCTTCCATTTCCCTTACGTAGCAGTTTGTTTGTTGTCTCCCTTCAATTCATTCCTTGTGAAAATGGGTCCACAGGAAGTGCATTGGAAAACTAATGAGATCAATTTCTTTTTCTTTTTTTTTCTTTGTCCTGCCGCAATGCAGAGAAATGGTGTGATTATGAAAACAAATGGGGAACGAGTAATTACGAGGGCAGTGGTTGAGGATTGGGAGATTTAGCATGTCCAGCATTGCCCAAGATGACATTTTTAATAATTTTTGTATTTATTATTGGCATGGGAAGGAGGCCAAGGGGCTACTGTTAATGTAATGTAAGCTCATCAGGCCTGACAGGTTCATTAAATTATATTTACAAAATAAATCTTAATCTTAATAAATCTTAGTGTGTTTATATGCAAATAAGCTGAAATGACAGCTCTAGCTAATAGATGGAGAAGGTAAAACAACTTATTGTCTTCACCTATCTCGCTCATTAGTGTCACTATCTCTTTTAATGTCAGCCCTTTATCTGTCAGTGTAATGGTTAGGCTGCTATTGATTCTCACTTTGTGTATTGGCTGTAGGGGGCTTCCAGAGATGTGATGGTCAAGGAAAAGCTGAAGATGAAGATGATGAGTCACATTTTTAGAGCAATTCCAAGGGCATAAAAAAAAAACAGATACAACTCAATACCTCTCCCCTCCCCACTAAGTTAGGCTGCTTTGGAAGAATGGAAGAGGTGAGGAGGCAACATCCACACCCAGTTCTCAGTGAAATATTCAGACACAGATGCTACCTCATAGTTTCTTTGTTTTATAAAATGACTTTCTGCCCTGCTAGCGAAGGAGCCAAAGGCCACTCCACAACAATAATAGCACTATAGCAAAACAATGAAAGACACTGTGTGGGCAAGTGCTTGTTGCTATAGGGTAAAAGTTACAGAAGGTACTGAACAGTGGGTTCCTCATGGGCTTAGACAGCATAACTTTGAAAAGTAAATTATAGCAGAAATTACTTTCTCAATTTTGAACCTGAAAAGGTGAATGGATTTTTATTTTCTTTTTAAAAGAAGCCACTGTAAGTAAATACTTTTAACAATTCAGGGTCTTGGAAAAGCTGTGAAAAACTATTTCGACTTAATCAGATAAAATCACTATCGAAATGAACATTTTTAACATGAAATGTAAAAGTTTAACTGAAGCCTTGATAATACATAGTGGCTAAAATTCATCCATTTATCCACTGTTGTATTGTTCCATCTTCTGTTAATTATCCAGAGCTGAGTTTTAGTCCATCTCTTCTTAAGGGAACCCAAGATGATATATCATGTCTTCAGTGTGTTTTGGATCTACCTCCTCCCAGTTGGATGTGCCTGAAAAACGTCCAGTAGGCCTCCTGATCAGATGCCTGAACAACCTTAGCTGGTGCGTTTTGATGCAAAGAAGCATTTTGCTCCATTCCAACCTTTTTCCAAATATAAGCCATGGTTCTATTTGGAAAATTATGGAACGCTCTTTCCGAGTTGGGAATGAAGCAGTTTAAGTACCTTGAGGCGTAAAAAAATAACATGAGATGTGCAGGCAGACTGGTGCAGTGTCGGTAATAATGAGAACACTATAGTGAAAGAGGGAGCTGAGACCAAAGGCAAAGCTTTCAATTTTTCTGTCAACCCTCACCTATGGCCATGAGGTCTGATTAGTGACAGAAAGAGGTCTTGAATAGAAGTTGCCAAAATAAGTTTCTTTAATAGAGTGGCTCTGCTCCGCCTCAGACAGAACTTTGAATCCATAATGCATCATGATTGACAGGATTCGCAGTGTAGCATTCAGTATTGTGTACTGAAGTTAACATGTTATTCAGCAGTCAAGGGAAAAACTAAAAAAATGATAACTTTGTTGTAACCTATTGTTATGAAAGGTTGTCAGACTTGTAAAGCCTAGTTACAGACCCAGTTCTGCATTAGATCAAAGAGAAGGTGTCTCACTCAGTGTCTCACTCTCCTCTTCACAATGACTTTATAATGTTGATCAGGGCTCAGTGGGGGCCAAACAGTCTGTTGCAGAAATTATTGTATTTCTTTCTGAAGATGGTTTTTTATGACTCCAAAATCCAAAGTCCAAAATTAAGTTGAAGCAAAACGGCAGTTTCCAAACATCCAGCCAATCAACCTCCGTGATGGGACTGTGAGATTTTAATCTGAGTATCTGCTGTGACGAAACGTCTGCACTGTACTGTGTATTTTTAAAGGACATTTCTCCATATAGACTTCATTTGTCTAGGGTACGTGTCAGTAACTTGCCAACTTCGTGGTGGTGAAAAATAAACTTTAAAGGCTTGATGCATTTCATGCAACTTCCGGAATTATAAGGAGGATCTTTATTTTCTGAATTCAAAGTAAATGTGTGTATTTTTATAATGACAAATATCGCAAAATCTATCTAAAGTCGGTTAACTCAACATCTTAAAAACGCATTTTGAGTAACTGAGGTGGGAGAAAGTAAAATACAGCATCAATGAGGTATATGCCAAAATTGTATCAGACTATACCTGAAGAAACTGCATCTACACAGTAGTGAACACATTCTTTCTAAATGGGCAGCCACAAGGTGACACACCTGTATCAGTCATCATCAAATGAATCACTTAAAGGGTGCAGTTTTTGCCTCTACACTTCATCTGACGTGACAGCGAAAAAGAGTCGAGCACCTAAGTTTCTCCTTCTAGTGCTGTTGTTCTTCCAGTTATTGTCTTATAGGCATTGCACATATCTTAGGTTACTCATCAGCAGTTGTGTACCAACTGATATACTATCTGAGCCTGTTCAATCATGTTTAAATAGACACTGAGTGCTTTTTTTTAATCCTAAAATTTAATTATGGAGAGAATAATTCTACAGGGACTTATTCACAATAAACTGAGGGAGGTAAGTATGGGTCAATGAAATGAGAAAAACTGTGAGTGTGTTTACTTATAACCAATCATAACAATATATTGCACACGTTGTTGTCATGTACCATGTAATGGAATGAAAGTAATTACAAGATTATCCATTGCTCTGCCAGACTGGGGGTAGACTGGATTCTTATATTTGTATAAGAACGAGTCAATTGGTCTGGCTTTGTGGTTTTCATCTTAATGTAATGGTTATTGCCTTTGCATGGAAAAGTTTTGATTGTTTTAAGGTGAGAGTTTTCTGTGTTAGCATGTGTTAGCTGGTTTATAGGAAGTGTAACAGAGCAGCTCTTCAGTATCATCAGTGCTTCAATGAACCATAAGCATATTGGGATCTTGTTGGGCCATGCATTTAAACGTATGTACTCATAAAACTTCGAAGAGGTGTGAGAGTGATGGCTTTATATCAACTCTACATTTTTTTTATCTGATGTTATATACAGACAGAAGAAGCACAAGGCATATATGCTGGTCCACGGTGGCTCAAACACTTTTAATCAGTGTGTACTGATTGAAACAACACAGCTATTGAGTTCTGAAGTTTTGATCTACAAGGACACAGTGTAAATTTTAGTGCTATGTCGAAAATGACCAGGGAAAATCTTTAGAAATAAGAAAAACATATACTGTATGGGTAGTGTCAACCTCAAAGTACTGGTATTCATGTCCGTCTGGCGATACTTTTGTCTGTGTTACTTGACAGGTGAAGTACTGCATGTAATTTAAACTGTGTATGTGCTGCTCAGGGTCTCACTGCAGGAGCTTACTCCCCACACACACTGTGGTGGTTTGAAGAAACGCTTTCAATTTCTGCACTCTGCCCACTCTGTTTGTCTTTCATATGTTACAGACACAAGTAGCTCACTTCAGGGAATAGCCCCCGAAGCTCCTCCAACCTCCTTCCTTATTTGAGAACAGCCTTGCTGTATCAGAGAAGCTATTTTTGGGGATATTTTTAATTGTGTTTGCATTTCGGTATATCACTGTAAGGAAAATAAAGCAAGGGGCTGATGGTTTTTTTTTTGGTTTGTGTTGGCTTTCTATCTTTTCTTTTTACTTTAATCAAATATAAAAATTATTGTGTCAGATTTTATCTCTTGTTGATTTGGTAATCTACCACAAAGTGAGCAGCACAAGGTTCCTGGGGAAGCACATTAAAGAAAACCTTATCAGGACCACCGATGCTACATCACTGACAAAGCAGGCTCAGCTGTACACAGTCTTAGAAAACCAAGTCCTCCCCTCCCTGCATCCAGAGTAGGACTGTTATGTTGACCCTACGTTAAGACGACATCCTCAAATCAGAGCCACAACCCCTAACCCTCAACATTACATCCATTGCAATGCATAATACACACATCAGAAATATACTGCATTCAAACAGTAACTGTGAACGAATGGAGAATGGGTGAACTTTTGCTACTTTTACTTTTCCATGCGTGTGATGTTACCTTACAGGTGAAACAGGGAGACTTTCAAAAACGGTTATGACTTGGGCTCCTGGGCAAGCAGGCAACTGGTTTGGTTAGTGTAAGTTTGGCATCAGGATCAGCATAAAGGATGAGGAGTTGTGCTAGGCCACCAAAAAGCTGCTAACTACTTTCTTCAGTTGTCTCTTTGTAAACACTTGCATATCACAGTGATCCTTTGCACATCATCGCATGAATGTAGTTGTAACCATAATCAATGACATGCTGTACACATGCAAGAGAACTTTGCATGAATCTAAACTATATCATAAATGCTGCTCTTCCACTCAGTGAAAACAACTGACTGAATCAAATATAACTGAATCAAACCATTACACCCTGTCACATCCAGCGCTGGACGTTGCCCGTCTCTTTTTAGGGCAGAGACCCATCAAGCAGACATTAAGGAGCTGGCAGCAACAAAGAACAACTAAGGCTTTGTCTCATATCATCTTTTTGTCTCGGCCGCCATATGGAAGTTGAACATACTGCAAAGTTTATAGCCAGTGGCCGACTTGCATTTAAATTCAGTGCTTGAATATGAGAAAGGAAAAGTAAAAGACCTACCACTGCAGGTATCTATCCATCCATCTCTAATCACTTATCCTATCCAGCCTATGCCAACTGTCACTGTGCAAGAGGCAGGGTACATTTTGAACTGGTGACCGGTCTATCTATCAGCGGCAGGCAGGATGCGTTCAGGGATACTATAAAGTGTAGATCATCTGTGTTTTCTCGGAAGGCGGCTCTTCCATAGTGCGATAATATATATAATTAATACTGACTATGTATTCAATATTGAATTGCACCAATTGTACGATGAACAGCGACAAACAAATTATCTCTATTAAATTATAAAGTATGTCAAATTGTGGCCAGTGAAAATGTTAAGAGGCTAGTAACTTTGTTGCTCATCAGCCGCTGTGGGTAGTAGTTTTCCAAAGGTAAATGTCAAGACCTGGCTGCTACAGTAAGTTGCTAAACAAACACTCACACTATTTGTCATTAATTAATCTCTGAGGAAATAACCTAGTGCAACTTTAACACTGTCTTATAACCTACTAAACAGTTGTACTTTAAATTTACAATGTCTAAGCAGCTTTTTCCTTTTTTCCCATACACTGAGACTCTCGTTGGCTGATTAATCCATGCAGGACTGTCTCTCCCAGAACATATGCTGTCTGCATAGTAATATTGACTGCTGCTGATTCACTGGTGCTGCTATCAAAGACAATAGCAATAATTAAAATGATAATCTCTGACAAATGCCTCCAATAATCCAGTGTGGGAATTGCAGCTCAAGCATGAGTCAGAATATTTGCTTTTTTGTACATTTTGTGGTTTTGGAAATATGTGTTTGCAACATATTCACAGTAAACCTGCCATGACATTGTCCTTGATCTGAGGAAAAGAAGTTTTCATTGCCGCACAAAATTACTAGCTGCTAAATGACAGAATGGTTTAAATGCACAGAGTTAGGAGGAGAATCAGATACATGTGTTGTGCTGAAGTTAAATTCTAAATGCTCTTAAGCAACTGCTTTGGTGCTTTGGTGTCTTGGAGCGAATGCTTATCACCCACAGACAGGTTAGCTTGAGGCACTATCATATCTGGGAGCACAGCCCCTGTCGCCTGCCTGCCCACACACCTGCCTGTTCACTTTTTCCCCAACACACAACATCTAAGGTGCTGGGTCCATCAAGCCTGAGTCAACATCCAGCTTCCTGTCTTCATGTTGCCCCTGTTCATGGCTTTGATTTTGATGGGAAATGCACTGTAGGGAACAAGACCTTCTTCTTCTTAAATACCAATTTTGTTTGATTAAACCACTACGTTTGCTCTCAAACATTTAAACACTGTTGCTCCAGTGTTATGTGCAATTTTCTTTCTGTCTTATGACACATCTGAAGAGTATATAATTACAGTATGGGGGAGGTTAGAGTACTGATTGGAGAACATGATACGGCTGATTACACCATATGTAAACGTTCTGATCATATGGTGCAGTCACTGTAAATGTATTAGTGCATGTCGTTGTGTAAGAGGTTCATTGTAAATGTGTTCACATTCTCTAAAACTATCTCCAGCTTTTAAACACATAATTCTATGTAACTGAAAGTGCATTTCATAGTTCAGCTGAAGCTACCATGAGGCTGAATCTGTCTAAGTAAGATAAATCAAAAAGACATCTTCCAAATTTAGTCTTCTGTATAAAACTCCCCCTTATTTTATTTCTCTAGACACTGTGTCCTTGTTGAGCTGCAGGAAAGAGGTAGCACCACAAAGAGATTTCTGCACTAAATGCACTATAGCTTTGAAGATACTCATATTTTTTGGAATCCAGTCTGCTATGTTCATCTAAAGCTAATATGAGGATTCAGCAATGTGTTTTTGTAAAGAATGAGGGCTTTTATGCCCCAGGAGTTACACCTGTGCCAAGAAAGGATCTTTTTATGAACAGTATGAACAAGCAATATGCTTTGAATTATACATATGGGGCTTGTCAGTAATGTTTTAATCCAGACAATGTGACCTCTACTTTATTGAGAAACTGGTTGCAAAAAGAACAACAACATCTCAAGTCTGATAGGTCTCAAACAATAGATAATTACCATTTCAAAGCTTCAATAAATTACAAAAAAAATTTAAATCTGATTTAAAAACAAATCTCCTGTCATTGGTGTCATTTTAAATGTATGTGCAGCACAAAAACAATAAATGCAAGCTGTCTCTCTGTCACTTTCAATACATATTGAGTTTCCTAGGCTGCAGCATATAGCTCAAAAACATGCAATATAAACGTGCATTACATAGGATTAAAGTGTGTTGGAAGGAAAATGTCACCAAGAGCAACAGGAAAATAAATTCTGTTGTTGTTCCACTAAATTGTGAGTAAACAGTCGTTACCATGCGCATTGGTTTGGACCAATAGGTCACCTACTGTCTACCAGTGTTGTTATTAATATAGTGTATTGGTGACATCTAGTAAGTTTGACAGGTGTCGCTATGCAAACCATTTACTTTCATATTACTTTAGTCAATCTTGTGTATTTTAACACAGCACTACATTTCCTTAATCCTAATGTTTCATTTGTGCGACTAATTCAATCTTGTAATGTGTAATAACCTTCTGAGCATCCAGGCACGTGAACCATGTACCTACTAACCATAGCTATGGTGCTAATAACAGATAAGGCTCAATGGATGGTGTTATCAACTTCCAAGGCAGCAGAGCATATTCTGAGTTTTCTGAGATCTCATTCATAGGTTGTAGCTCCTCCAACAGGATAATAAACCAAAACATAGAAGCTAGAATGAATAAGAGGAGAAATGAATGTTACCTGATTTCATAGTTTAGATTTCTCTTGTAGATGGCCAATTGTGTGCATCATGTGCATAACTAGAGATCTTATCCGCTTTTCACAAGAGTTTAGTTACATGACATACAGAAGTGAAAGTAGTAGAGTTGAGTGACAGAATAAAAGAGATCATGAAGCAATTAGGTTATTAGTTTGCTGGATGCATAGACTGATACTGATTTACAGTAACCACGTTAAATGCATGTGAATTTGCATCCTGAATATTTAGTTCTTCTTATTTAGTTTTGGTAATTTATTTATTTCTCCCTTTGGAAATCATAGTTTTGTATTTTGAATTCAGATTGAGCATTTAGTTATACGTGACACACATCATAAGTGCAGTGACACAACATATGAGCTGATTAGGCAGCAGCAGTTTTTTTATATAAACAGCCTATCAGAGCAGAGGACAATGATTCAAAGAGTGTCTTTTCTGTTTCTTCAGATGTGTAAGCTGTAGGATGGCCCTTGAGTTGGTGGGGGACAAGAAGAATTTGGGGGGGCACAGCCCACCCGAGCACTATCATAGATCTGGGTCTCTTCTACAGCTTCATTAAAGATGTAATTAAAACAAAATCACATTGTACTGCTTCGTTTTCCTTTATTATTTGTATGTGAAGCTTACTTTGTGTACCATCCTCCAAAGCCCTTCTACATAAATTTCAAACATCAGCCTAATAAGACCATAATTTACAACGAAGTGCTCCCTGGTGTCACTAATTGGCAGCTGCAGCATTAACTTATTTCCCCAAATTAAAGTGTTGTGTCCATTTGGTTACTGCTAGAAAGTCTCCACAGAGGACACATTGACTCTGAAGAGTGCACTTCAGCAGCATTTCTAAACACGAGGAGTCAAGTCAGCTCTAAATTGAGAGGAATCCCAAAATCAACCAACTTTCAATTATTCTCCTACTTCATCCCTTTGATAACCTTTGATGTAAAGCAGTTGCAAAGCTCCAAAGGCTGGTGGCAGTGCATCTATCAGCTTTCAGGGATCTTGGATATTAAACTTCAACATTTACAGACAATGCACTTTTGCAGCATTTGAGGTCAGACTACGTAACACATGATATTGCAATTGCAGGTGTGCAACACTGAGCTCATTCTGCTGGAATGGTTTGTGTATCTCCACTCGATAGTCTGTGTTTTAAGTTATACAAAAACCAGGGTTTTAACGGTGAGTAGGTAGTACGTTTAGAAAAAGGACCTTGTCACCTCTGTCAGTTTTTCACTGAAACTGCAGTACTTGTCCAAAGTATCTGAGAGCATTGTGTGTGTGTTTGCCATTGTGGCGCTGTTTCTATTGTGAGACTAATGGCTGCCAGATACAGGAGTCCCTGTTTCTGTCTAATTTCCTTGACTTCTAGATAGGCAATCAGGGACACAGAGATGTGTTATCAGTGAGCCGCCTTGATGGCACACTCTGATTCATCATTACATGATCATTGCATCTCAGGGACATCCCCACATTTACCAGTCTGAACAACAACTACTTTACATTAGTGTTACTAAAATCTTCTGGACAATGTTTTAAGATGTTATCAGAAATGTTGACAGCTAATCTGCATCTTGCTGGTTGGTCGGGCTAGAATTTTACTTGATGATGGATTTGGTACCATTAGACATTAAATCATCATACATTATGTAACTTTCTCCAAATAGTCTTTTTAGCAAGAATATGCTAAAAAAAAACATGTTTTATAAGAGATGCTGTCAAAGGCTTGTGTAACAGATCATTGAGCACTGACTGAAGGCAGGGCAGAGATATTCCCTTGTGAAGATCTTTCATTGAGAATCTCAGCAATTTTCTGCTTGACTGGCTTCTTAAAATTTGGAATTATTGTAATTTCACAAGTACTAATACCTAAGGCCAGACAGAGGGAGTCGTGAGAGGGACAGTTATATGGAGTAGACTAAATTGAAAGTCCCCTACTACCGCTAGCTTGATTAGTATAAGTCTCATAGTGTAGCTTTAGTGTTGTCACAGGATGAATGATTTCCATCCAGCATCATATTTGTGTCCAGTTTGAATTTATCCAACTGTTTAGTTTATGATCAAATACCAGCAAAATAATCACAACTTCTTTTCCAATGCTATAAGCACCACAAACTAAATTGTGTATTGAATAAAACATGGGACTTGGCAGAAGGAGGAAGGAATTTGCTACCTACAACTTACAGCTGGTACAATGGTTGTTCACACAGGAAGACCATTAAAACTCCCACAGAGAAAAGCTACAGCAAGGCAGCAGGGTCAAATCCATGAGTGTAGTCCACAACAATTCTGACATGGCAAATTTAGATAACATGAAAAAAAGGTCAAACTCTTCTGATGGTTTTTAAATTTCTAAACCTGATGGTCTTACTATTTTCTTTCTAATGTTATGAACATATTTGATTACTGCTTGCTTGCTCTTTTCAGTCCAAGTCTAATACTGATGTCACCTTAATTTAACTATAGTCTTCAATGTGAATGTTTTAGAAAAAAAATGCTGTCATGTGGCACCTAAAGTAAAAGTCAGCTCTTGTTCATGAATGCAAAGGACATTTTTCCCAATCAGGCACTCACTTCTCTTACTTCAGTGTTGTTTCTCTCCCTGAGGAAACTTAATAAAGGTGATCAGTCTTAACTAATGGACCATTTGGAAGTGATGTGAGCAATTCCAGTAAAACGCAATGGCTTTCTTCAGGCACATTTATAAAACAAAGAGGGTTGACAGTAGTTGCATACTGTGTATACTTTAGAAATAAAGCTGTAGAAGATTTCGAGACAACGGATTGGTCTTCAACAAAGTCAAGGAAAAATGCATTATTCGCTATGTATCACCGAGATTTTGTGCACATTCATTGGCCACCACTGCTCTGCCATTAAAGGGGTGGACAAAATATTTCAAACACCTTATTTGATGTAGTTGAGTACAATATCCACATGCTCAATGACTTTAACAATACCTAACAGAATTAAAGATGTTGTATTGCATTTCATTAGACTGTGCACATCTATAAGTTCTAATTAGAACTGATAATTAGCACCAGAACACATCACTCATTCTTGATGGTAGCATCAATCCACATTATCCACACACAACTAAACCCCATCACCTCATCTCCATCTGATGTTGACAGAACTACCTCTTGAAATGAACATTATGCAAAGTAGAGAGCCCCAGGCTGGTGTGTATTCCCTCATTGAGTCTATAATCTATTTCCTCCCCAGTTCTTCCTCTTGTTCGCCCTCTTAGCTGGTACTCAAGCTACCATTTTAGTGCACTTTTCTCCCCTTGCAGCTTTTAAAGAGTCATGTAACAAAGCTACAAATATATTATAAAGAGCTTTTATGAATGAGTAATTGCTATACACTGACTGAACTCCTTCCTGTTTGAAATAAAAGCAATGAAAATTAAATGTTAATATCTCATTGTCTTATCCAGTTCGTGCTGCACAGGGCATGGATGTATTTAAAGTTTGAATATTCCAGAGGAACATATTTCATGGGATTTCTGATTTTAAAAAGGTCATATTTTGATGATTATGTGTGATTGTCTATTTGCTACATAAAGTCCGCAAACATGACCGAAAAAAACTGTTGGGTTGATTTAAATACTGGCTCTGTTATAAAAGAGTTTTTAAAGGCTTTAGTCTTTTTGGACCATCATTTTCATCCTATGTATGGAGAATAGGACAGAAGCTCTGAGTGCTGAAAGCAAAGTCCACCCAGACCAAAATTTTTCTATTTTTATGCTGCTAAATGGTCAGGATGATGACTCAGCTGTGCATCAGTTTTGCACAGTGATAGGCACTTGGTGATTCTGATTTAATGTATTCACTGCTGATCTTACATTATGGTCCTTCCTTGGATCAGGATGCAGAAAACAGAACAGAGAACAAAAAATAATTATATGGACAAATCCGCAGAACTTGCCTGGAATGGATCAGACTGCAAAAAGATGATTGAAAGAGAGAACATTATATTAAGCATGATGCTGATGAGAATATACGATAAATGATAAAACAGGATTGACAAGCAATGGAGTATTTTTATTTTTATAGCCATCCTACAATTGTATTGTGAATATGTATAGTTCAGATTGTATTACTGGCATTGCTCCAGTTTCATTTGTATATTTGGAAGCCTGTTAAATTACATTTCAACATGATTTATTCATATGTGGGACTCATGCTTAAGCATAACTACAAAAAGATGCACAACTTAAAACAACCAAAAAATACAAACAAAATGACAGAAACAGACACAAATTAAATAAAAACTATATATACATTCACTCCGAATATTATTGTAATGAAGTGGTGCAGAGGCTTCCAAAACGTCCTAATTTGGCACGACTCAGGTCTCTTAATTTCAAGTAAGTGATCCTAATTGAATACAGCTGGTGGCTTCTCTCTGCCAACATAAAAATGGTTTGACAGAACTCAGTGAATTGACAAACTGTATAGAAATAAAATTTGTTGGGGGGGGTGGAGCCACTTTCCAAGGTCTAGAAGAAGATCGGAACTGTCACATTCAGGTTCCATGATGGTTCCTAGGCTGTTGCTAACCTGGATGGTTACTGGTGTGTTTGGAGGAGTAAAGGTGGATTCAACCACAAGATCACTAGACCAACCGTTACGCAAGATCTGAGGCCGTTTTGCTGCCAGTAAATCTGTTGCACCGGAGAGAGAGGATAAAATAATTAAGTAAATTGAAACATGTTAAGGCACATTTAACCAAATGTTAGTTGTGCTGTATTTGTAATTTTTAAATTTTAATGTTGAAATCATTTAGGGGTTTTCTGTAACACTGTATATTAAATGTCGGGCTTTCGTTTATAAAAAATGCCGCACAATCACTCTGCCTCAACATAACGACTGTCGAAAAAAAATGACCTAAAGCCATGAAAGTCATGTCAATAATGAGTATATGTAAACTTTCATTCACAGCTGTGAGAAACATTATGTTTATAAGAAAGCTTCACAGTAACAGGTTAGTGCACATTTTAATTTAATATTGAAGAGGTAATGAATTGATTATTCATACATCCATATAAACAATTTTTATTCAGTCATTTTATACTCTCCAACCCACAAGGCTCTGCTGTGCAGCTAGACATGTCAGACATAGTGACACGTGTAAAGCTGCTCTTCCACGCTCCCCTTCATTGTGCATAAAGCTGACGCAACACTGTTTGAAAGAAAAAGGATTTTATAACCTTTTGAAATCCTGTTTTTCTAACTGACATTATGTCCTTCACAATAAAATATAAAATTGCACTCACTGTGTCCCTGCCTCGTTTCCTGCTTTTATCACATGGGGTAATGACTGAAAAGTCAGACAGCAGCGACTGCTGCTGGGGTTTGGACTTCTGTTATCACAGGGGGGTTGTTAGTGAGGTTGGATGCCAGTGCGAGTGCTAACAGTTCGGGAGCACAGATTTTGATTGTCTGTATACTGGGACAGTAATGTTGCCTTTTGGTGGTGCGGTGTGAAAGGTTTCTTGTGGTTGCCTGCTTTTGGCAGCACGTCACCTGCATCCCTTTACTGTTTATCCAGCGTCAGAACTTTTTCCAAATCCCCAATGGTAGATTCCTGCCTCCTTTCAGTTTCTCAAATGCAAAGAAGATACTGTATATTTATGTAGAATTGCTCATCCATTTATCATCATTACTATGGGAATTTGCGACAATTAAAGAGATTGTGTTTATTACCCAGCCTTGCTTACTGTACATTTACATTAACTTGAACCTGAGATGTGTATCAAGTGTCTGGATTACATGTCTGCATTTTAATTGTGAGATTAATTGATGTGTCGAGCTGCAAATAGTAAAGTTAACATTAAAAAATAAATTAATTAATAAAATAAAATCCAGCACTATTACAAATCTAAAGTCAGGGTAGGGGAATCTACCTAGAGACAGAAATTTGTTGCCAACTCTGCGACTTTGTTGTTGTTACTCTTTCAGCAACAATTACTTATATGGTAAGTTAATATTTCTGTAATTTTGAAAGAAATTGCTATTTGTCAGTGAATGTATTTTTTCTTCTAATGAACTATTTCTCCTTTAATTTTGTTAAATTTAACAAACTTTGTTTTAATTTTGATTCCTCAAAACATACTCTTTAGTAACAATGTTTGGATTCACTCCCAATATTTTTTAAGTCTGTATAACAGAACATGAACAGTGTTTCATATTAGTAGATTTTTATGCATATTGATGTAAGTAAACAGCTTCAAAATAACACTTCTTCTTTTCCTTTCAGCTGTTCCCTTTCAGGAGTCGCCACAGCGAATTATGTGCCTCCATCTAACTCTGTCCTCTGCATCCTCTTCTCTCACACCAACTTCATGTCCTCCCTCACTACATCCATAAATCTCCTCTTTGCTCTTCCTCTAGACCTCCTGCCTGGCAGCTCCAACCTCAGCATCCTTCTACTGATATATTCACAGTTTCTCCTCTGAACATGTCCAAACATCCTCAATCTGTCCTCTCTGACTTTATCTCCAACACATCTAACATGAGCTGTCCCTCTGATGTCCTCATTCCTGATCCTGTCCATCCTCATCACTCCCAAAGAGAACCTCAACATCTTAAGCTCTGCTACCTCCAGCTCTGCCTCCTGTCTTTTCTTCAGTGCCACTGTCTCTAAGACGAACAACATCTCTGGTCTCACCACCATCTTTATCACCTTTCCTTTCATTCTCGCTGATACTCTTTTATCACACAACACACCTGACACTTCTCCACCCGTTCCAACCTGCCTGCACTCGCCTCTTCAACTCTTTTCCACACTCTCCGTTGCTCTGAACTATTGACCCTAAGTACTTAAAGTCCTGCACCTCCTTCACCTCTGCTCCCTGTAACCTCACTGTGCCACCTGGGTCCCTCTCATTCACACACATGTATTCTGTCTTGCTGGGGTTAAGCTTCATTCCTCTGTTTTCCAGAGCAGACCTCCACCTCTCTAGATTTTCATCCACCTGCTCCCTGCTTTCACTACTAATCACAATGTCATCTGCAAACATCATAGTCCATGGAGATTCCTGTCTAACCTCATCTGTCAGTCTGTCCATCACCAGAGCAAACAAGACTACGAAGACACAATGCAACTCCCTCTGACCTTCTCTGTACTTCTTCATCAGCATCCTCAAAGCAAATACTGCTTGTACTCTTTCTAGGCATGAAACCATATTGCTGTTCACAAATGTTCACCTCTGCCCTTAGCCGAGCTTCCACTACTCTTTCCCACAACTTCATTGTTTGGCTCATCAGCTTTATTCCTCTGTAGTTGCCACAGCTCTGCACATCTCCCTTGTTCTTATAAATTGGTACCAGTACACTTCTCCTCCAGTCCTCAGCATCCTCTCACTTCCAAGATCTTGTTAAACAAACTAGTCAGAAACTCTACCGCCACCTCTCCTACACACTTCCATACCTCCACAGGTTTGTCATCAGGACCAACTGCCTTTCCGCTCTTCATCCTCTTCAATGTCCTCCTCACTTCACTCTTACTAATCTTTGCCACTTTCACCTCTAGAACATTCCTCACAAACTCCTCTTTCAGTATAACTCCTACTCCATTTCTCTTCCTATCTGACCCATGGTAGAACAACTTGAACCCTGCTCCTAAGCTTCTAGCCTTGCTACCTTTCCACCTGGTCTCCTGGACACACAGTATGTCCACCTTCCTTCTCTGCATCATGTCAACCAACTCTCTATCCTTCCCTGTCATAGTCCCAACATTCAAAATCCCTACTGTCAGTCCTACATTCTTACCTTTCTTCTTCTCTCTCTGCCTACAAACACACCTTCCTCCTCTCCTTCTTCGACTTTGACCAACAGTAGTCCAATTTCCACTGGTACCCTGTAGGTCAAGAGCACCGGTGGCAGTCGTTGTTAACCCGGGCCCCGACCAATCCGGTATGGAAGTCATTGTTACGATTTGCATGTTTTATTTGGCATGTGTTTTACGTCGGATGCCCTTCCTGACATAACCCTCTGCATTTATCCAGACTTGGGACTGGCACAAGAAGACACTGGTTTGTGCCCACTTGCGGTTGCATTAGCTTCAAAATAACACTACTTAATGATATGTTAAAGCTATGTAGGGTTTGAATTAATTTAAATATAACTTGTTTTTTTATTTCTGTATTTTTCAATGACTTTCTTAAAAAGCAAATGAACACATGATGTTATCTAGCAACTTCCAGCAAATACAACAGGTTTGTCAGTCAGAGCCAAATATGCCTAAAAATGAATAGTTTTTAAATTTTTTTTGCAGTTTATGATCCTTTTACAAACAATTAATTGGAGAAAACCAACAAAAAATAATAGAAATACAGAAATATTTAGTAGTTTCCACACCATTTTGGTGATGAAGTCATTAAAATCAAAGCACCCCACTGTTTGAATGGTGTTTATGTGTTCGTGTTAAACTTTTTGCAAAGTTCATCACCTGCCAGTTTACATATCCATTCATTTTTCCCCAATCAGCGACACGCCTGCTGAGTAAAAGTGGTAATTGCCTGACTATAGAGAGAAATTTATAAAGACACTCCAGCAGCAATAGTCAAATGTGTTTCTCAGGCAGCAACAATTCCTGTTTGAAACTCTTGGCTAAGGATCAATTTAAATACAGTAAGATTAATATTCACACAGGACTAATGACAGCCGATGTCACAAAACAGAAGTCACTAAAATTATGTTGAATCGGTGTAGTTTTCTCTGGACCCCTGCCAAATCTGATCAATCCTGACATGTACAATCACATGTCATCAATCAACTGCTGGCTGTCTAGGTGGTATCCAGCAAATAATATGAGCTACATGGACAATTGAAAACCTTTTTGGGAAAAACCTGAGCTAATAGGATATAGGAGAGATGGCATTCTTTAGATGCAGCTCCCTTTTCTAAAAAAAATATTTTATTAGACATCCTAAAGCATGAAAATATAGAATAGAGCCTAAGATGCAGAGATCCAGTCATACATGTTTCTCTGCAGTGTCCTGCTGTGTCCTTACAAAACCCCCAATTCCTATACAGACTGTGTCTGTTCCCAAACCACCTAAACTATATAAACCAAAAAAGAAGTCTAAACCTAAAGACCTTACACCTCTCCCATTCTCAATAAAAGATGCAGTCCTGCACCGTTAAGGTCATGTTCCCCAGTAATTGTTTCGATGACCCTGCCATTGTGGAAACAAGCCATTGACCAGACCGGTACACTAGTCTCTGTCTTTGTGCAAAACAGTAGTGAAGACATGCTGTTCCCTAAGTCCACCCTATTGGGGTGGCCCATTAGCACCCGCTTCAATGGCTTTCAACTAGAAATTTCAGTGATAGACCCCATGCCTTCTTATGCCTGTTTTTTCTTAGTAAAATAAAAATTTTACTTAGTCAAGTGTTAATAGATCTTTTAAGAATTAAAGACAGGACTCAGTGTGATGAACCATCTCAGTTTAATACTTTCAGCATTGAGAGGAATACATGGCGGTGTCTTTTGACTCGTAGCTCTCAAACACTATTCTATTTATACTCAAACCAGAGAACCACGCTCACAAAATATGAAAGAAAAAACTAGGTGCATGCAGTTGACAGTCATCATTCTTTTCCCAAATATATCTAAGGGTCAGATCTCTCTACCTGGAAGAAATTTCACCCCACTGCAGCCACACTGAGCTTATACCCTGGGTAGTGAAGTACTGATTCAAGTCACCCCAGAAGCCAATGAAATGCAAATTTTCATCAGTCTTTCCATAGTTACCCTAGAGAATATCTGTAGGTTAGAAGAGATCATAAAAGGAGGAAACTGGCATTACACCATGCACCATGCTTTGTGCCAAACCTATGTAAGTTCAGTCTCACTAAAAATATTCATTACCTTTGCCCTAGCAAATGATTCATACGAGATAACGCAGCTCATATACGCTGTCTCCTGTTCATCACCAGACTCCTAATGACTATTTATACCCATTCCCAGTATCAAATTACAACTAGAAGTATTTCCAAAGAGAAAATGCACTGGGAATGCTTCAGCGCATGATCCTAGTAAAGCTGAAAAAAGCTGAACTTGAAAAGTATCAAAAAGGCTTTTAAAAGTGTGTTTCCTGTGTGTGTGTCCATTCAATTCAGTTATATTTCACCACAAACTCATTTGCTATTTAAAAGCTACAAATTTGAAAAAAGTCTCAAAAAGCTAATAGCTTGAAGTCTGAAAATTTAATTGGTCTGTATGCCAGGCAATTTAAAACTGAAAGAGTCTTTCCATTCATTTGGATGAGAAACAAATTACTGAAAAAACAATATAATATTCAAAAAAACCTTGTGCCAAAAACTTCTGAATAATGATTAGAAAATCAGTATATGACACGTTGAGATTGTGAGGAATTGATGATTGCTCTACACCAAATTTGCTACCCTGATCCATGACCAACACGGTACATTCACCTGCATCAAATTGCCTAGTCAAGCCCTGTGGGTTAAGGTATCGAAGGGAGCCATCCTCCGCTTATATCATACCACCTGCACCCTAACCAGTGCAAAAGTAATTTGTAATTGTTTAGCAAATATGCAGTACATTTTGCCACCAGCATCATTACCAGGGTCTAATGCGAGGGCACACAGACAATCAATGTTGTGCCTGTTGACAATGTGCTAAAAGAAATTGCTTCCTTTGACATGACTCCCATTCAGCCTCTCCCCTAACACTGTATGAGCTGCTGTTGTACGCCTAGTTTACCTGCCTATAGTGGGAAGTTGACTCAAATGAATAGTCAGACAGAAAGGTGCCAGTTGAAACCAGGACGGTGAAGTTACAACTGAACCAGCTGCTTTAGAACTCACAGACCTACATATGTGGCCATAGAAAGTGTCATGGTCTGTACTGCCAGCACTGATCTCAGTTTTTAGACTTTTTAGATTTTACGTTTATTGAACGGTGAATATGGTGAATGATCCCGCTGTTCTTTGTGGATCATGAGCTCTGCAGCGGTGTGTCAATGTTACTGCTTTGTTTCATGACTAATTCCACCAAACTAACTTCTCTACAAAGTTGCTGAGCAGGAGGAGGGTCGGTAACCATCTCCATGGCTAAAACAGCAGCTCTTGTTCGCAGCTGAGGAGACGATCAGTCTGTTCTCCTGTAGGTACGAAGGAAAATCACCAGTGGTAACTTCTGAAAACTAAATTTAACTCCCTCAGAATTAATGTAACACTGGTGAATTTGCTGTGTACATGTATTCTTGAGTCTAAGACTTTAACTGCTGTTATTCAGGGAAACAAATTGCACGTAATTGAGCTGAATGTTCATCATTAACATTAAGAAACAGTTTCCACTGGTTAAAGTATGTCTCTGAAAACAGGGAGACAGGCAGCTATTAAACCTCCTCTCTGTGAATATAGAGCTACATTTATTATTTAAACATTAAATCACAATGAATGTGGGGTTTGGGGTTAATGGCAGATGTACATTGCACAAAACTGTCACACCACTAACCCGAATTTGACTCCAGAGTTCCGTGTGTGGTTGGATTTAGGTTGGATTTAACATTATAATGATATAGTCAGTATCAATTCAGCTTTATTTATAATAATTGCCGACATATTCTAAATAAATTAATATAAAACATAATTCAATTGCAACTGTGTTCCTTACAAAAACAGCTTTGTGATTGTGAATTAATTGAATACTAACCTAGTTTTTTGCAAACTGGGGTCCTAAAAGGACTTTTTTAGGCCTTTATTGCCAGGTCTGTGCATTTGGTCAAAATTGTAATTAACAAGTGGCAGCCTTCAAAACACACCGAGGTTCATCGCTTGTGCACGTCATTAAACGCTAACAGCTACTACTTGAGATGCAATCCTGTATGTTGCTATTTACTCTGCAACAATTTAGACATTAACCTCTTTGAGTATTTCCGTTGGTTCTATTTATGTTGTGGAAAAATAGAGGTTCATGAGGAAGAAGCAGTGAGATAAGATAGTGAGATATAGAAACAGAATATTAAAATCAAATAAGATCATAATGGGTGCAGCTAAAACATACTTTTATTGGAGAGGCACCGATAAAAAGCTTCTTTTGAAGGATCACGAGTCACCTACAAGCTCATGGAATTAAGAGATCAAAAATACGTATAACTCTGAAAGTCAACAGTAAGCTCTTAAAATCTATTTTAAAACATATTGGGAGCCAGTGTAAGGAGGTTAAAACAGGTGTGATGTGGTCCTTCATCTAGGTTATAGGTAAGTCTTGCAGCTGAGTTCTGTACAGTGTCAAAGCAATTAATATATTTGACTGAGGCAAATAAAAAGACTTGGACTAGTTGCAATGTGAGGAGACAAAGGCAAATAAAATTTTGACATTTGGATTGACAGTAAGTTTTAAGGACACCAAGATTCTTTTCAACAGTCACGATTTTTCCACCAAGTGAGCAGCAGGATCTGTTTTGCCATGTGCTGAGCACCAATTAGAGTAATCTCCATTTTGCTTCTTGTACTGAGCTGCTAAAAAAATTGTGCCATAGCTACACATGGGGATTCATGGAGAGAATGCAGTAAGCCATCATCAGAGACTTTGACATACAGATACAGCTGTGAATCATCAGCATAGTAGTGAAAAGAAATAGCTTGTCTTTGAACAATAAGCCCAAGGGGAAACATGAGGTCCCAAGACTGACTCTTAAGGGTCACTGTGCTTCACGGCAGAAAATGATGGCATGATTGTCAATAGAGACGTAAAACCTTCTATTTGACAGATATGAACAGAACCATTTTAACACAATACCTGTTATTCCAAGCCAGTGCCTCAGTCTATCCAATAAAATACCATGATTGGCTCTATCAAAGACAGTGCTGACATCCAACAGATCAGAAAAGAACATGATGTCATTGGTAACTCTAAGTAGGGCCTCTCTCTGTGCTGTGATGCTTATGAAAGCCAGAGTGAAATGTGTCGAAGATGATATTGTTTATTTATGATTTATATAGTATAATGCACATTGTGCATGTAAATATTTAACATCATTGTAGATACTTCTTGCATTTTTTTAATCTCTAATACCCAACTCCTGCTGTCTAGCAGTAGCCGAACTCATCCTCTTAGTAGAGGAGGAGGAGGAGAGTTAAAAGCCTAGTTTCAGTATCGATGTCTCTGGACTCGCTGCTTACAGCTCGACTGGCCCCCAGAGAAAACCCTACTGCCGCTCCAGATGGCCAGCACAAAAATAATAATCTATTTTTACCTTATATGGCCCCTTCACAGGAGGACCTTCACTGTGATGTGCTAGAAGCTGCTGGTAGGCGCAATGCTGATTCTATTGCAAAATAAGCCGTTGTGATTTAATTTTCTTTCTAATATCTATGCGGTGCCAGTCAGAGCTAATGTAGCTCTGCCTGAGTATTGCAGTTTTACTCCATGGATTTTTATGGCTATTGGGGTGAATGGCACTATGGTCTGACTGTTTGTTAAATAAAACATACTGCTCATGGGGGAACTCGTTAGTGCCAGCTTTTCTCACTCTTCTACAAACACACACACAGACACACACACTGTGGAATGTGTATGTATGCATGTATGAAGACAGGCAATGTTAGTCACCCCAGATAAGTGACCTTTAGTGTGAAAACCATAATTGCGAGGTAAATAAAAGTAAAAACTCGCAAGTCAAAGTCTGTATATGTGATCTCTATGTTGAACACAGAAAGTCAACGGATTTTGACTCACATGAATAAACAGGATGCTGATATGTTGAAAACCACTTAATATGTGCAAATTTAGCATTCCCCATTTTATAACTGAATTACACTTAAGTCATGATCTGATTAAGAAAACCAGAAGCAGTGCTTTATCCATTATAATGAGTCTTGTAATGCAGAGAAATGGACACAAGTCAGTTTTCTTCCACTTTATACAAAAACAGTGATCTCTGAAGAAGCTGCTGCTGCTGCGCTGCTAGTGTGTTTTTCATACTACCTGAGCTGTATAGACACTGCTATTAGTAACAACCTTCAAGGGCTTCAAGTTCACTTGGGGTCAGCATTTGAGAGACCTCCCTTTATTCCTTCAAATACAAACTGTGTGAAACATCTGCTTCTCCAGCATGCCTGGGCATAAATCTGTATGTTATGCATCTGCATCCGACAACATTTCAAAATAGGATTTTTGTCAATGCCTTCTAAAATGACCTTTATCTGATGGTAGCTTTTAGTGACCCAGAGGTTCTAAATTGCAATAAAAATTATTTATAAAGGTATTTTCTGATCTGTGCAGGGGGGGTTCCCTCAAGTCTCACATCAGACAACAGAGCCAGCACATCCAAAAACACAAAACAGTAACAAGTTTCAGAAGTAGGACCAGCCTGTCCCTGGACAGCAGGGAACAGCAGCACTCTGCAATCCCTGGTGCGCTTGGATGGAGCTTTTGATCAGTCACCAAAAAACTCTTCAACAAGAATATAAAGCAGAGAAGAAGAAGAAACAACAAAATGGAGAGGGTGCAAATCAACAGCCAAGCTTATCTCCTTCATACCAGGGTCCATGCAAAAACACAACTCCTGGTGCTTTTAAAACTTATGTTTAATCAACACTTCACAAACAGCTGTCTTACTCTTGATTTAACTTAACCTCCCCACATCATGAGTTTGTGTGTGTGTGTGTGTGTGTGTGTGTGTGTGTGTGTGTGTGTGTGTGTGTGTGTGTGTGTGTGTGTGTGTGTGTGTGTCATACTTTCTTCAAAAAAAAATCATCTTAAAAAACATAACAAGTACAGACAAAAACCATTTCAAATTAAAGGTTTGAAATGATAATTGCTATTGCTGGAGCAAAAGGTCAACCACCAGTGTGAGGAAGTAATCATCCCCTGAACATTGTCTAGGCTACTCCTTTTAAGTGATTCCGAGGTCAACCTAAACTTGATTTATATGCATGCATCAAATCTACACCATAGGTTTCGTGGAGGTACTGTGTGGCCATGCACCCTACACTGATCACTACACTTCACCAGAAATGTAACTATACGTCATGGCGAGATAGCAAGCTGCAACAACTGTGATTGAGGCAGAAAGAATAAGTGAGCCAATCAGTTTAGTGGTCATACAGGCCACCTCCTGCAACGTCTGACTTTATCCTTCATTATTCTGTGGTAGAGAGTGGAATTCATTTTTCCCATATTTTTGCCAAGCCACCTTGACTCTGATGCAGAAAAGCAGTTCTACACAATCAATTCAATTTTGACTCATAAGTCCAAACAAGTTTGTAGTAAAAAGTTTGATGATCATCTCTGGTGGCAGCATTCAGATTAACTTTTATGTTCTTTGAATTAGCAGTTCCCTGTGATGCTATTTCTACCCTGCGTCTTTAGTAATGCAAACCAATCCTAATTAGGGTAAGAGAGGCTGCAGTTTTTTGGATGTCTAAAATGGTGCAAAATTAGCGGAAAGTGTCAGATTTGCCAACTCTCAGAGCCTTAGAAATAGCTTGGTAACTCCTTCTAAACTGGTGCAATGCAATTTGATATAGTTGTCACACAAATTTAACCTGTGATTTAAATTTGTCCTGTTGATATATATAAAATTCTTGTGACAAGCTGAAATTTGAGGGAATGGAACCATCCAATTGCCAGACTTTTTTTTCATTACCAGAAGCCTTTATTACAAACTGGGGGCAGAAACATCCCAGTGCTGTCCATTTTCCATGTCTCCCAGTGCTGTCCACTTTCTATGCCATCTTATTTTGTAGGACGTACCTTCTTCCCACTTGCCTTTGATAAATTACTCATAACATAAATTGAAATGTTTCCACTATCAACAGTCCAAGTTGATGGAATGTCGTCACAGTTAGGCCAATTCCCCTAAAATCCCAGGCTTGAATGAACAATGTCCCATGGAGGACATTTGAGAGGCTGTTAATCCTGACAGCACTTGAATACATAATGAGGGCTGAACTGTTTGGGTAGGGGGTAGTGTATAACAATATAACCACACACACGTTTCACTTTGGGCCAGTCTAGCCCTGTGGAGTTTTTGGCATCATGCTATTAGTCTTATTTACTTTTAATGTGACAGAGACAGAGAACAGCACACAGCAGCCTTTTATTACAAAGGCTTGAGAAATTGGAGGTCATGCATCACTTTCTCTCAGTTTCTCCTCTCTCTCCCCTTCTGTCTCCTCCATTGTTTCTCTCCTTATCCATCTATCAATTCTGCTCCTTTCAGTGCTGAGAGGATACATTGTCTTAAGTTTAAACATGGCATGCAGAAACTTCCTCTCCATAACCTCCTCTCTTATCCATCTTCATTTTCCACCATGATTCACTGAAAGCTGGGCTCTCCAAGTCTACAAATGGAAGGGACTTAATTGGTGTTGCAAGAAAACGTGGGGGTGTTAATCGTGTACAGTGGTGGCTGAAGGAGAAATATACGTATGATACAGTTCGAGGGACTGACTTGGCAGATGCATCACCTGGAGGTCAGCTCATGCAGAAAACAGAATACTGTACATATGAAAAGCAGCAGGTGGAAGGGCCACCAAGTCAAACTTCCACTGGGCGCCATAATAGATGTTCCAATATTGCAACTTATATTATTTATCATTTTCTCTTGACTAAATAATTTATCATTGCATTCCCAGCTAAAGTGAGAAGAAAATTATGATCCAAGGTATTCAGACACACTGGATTATGGAGAAAGCTTGAGGCTACTGAGGAATGAGTTCAGAACATTCAGAATATTTTTTTATTACCTTGTAGCGTCCACACAGCAGACAGTGGGATGTAGCCTGAATGTAAAGCTACATTCTTGCATTCAGAGGTACTTCCCAAGACAGGTTTTGACATAGGAGGGTGTGAATCATAACAGCCCCACCACATCTGGTTTTAGGCCATGGGCCCTAAATAATAGACATTGAATTAACATTGCTGTGTAGGATTTATAAAATTAAACAGACTACACCATGGACTTCCAGGAGATTATTTGGAGAAAGTTGATACAAAGTTGTTTATTGTACAACAAGGTACCACAAAGTTACATGAGTGTAAAAATAAAACAGAATGGTGGAAGATACATTCTTTAGAGAAGTTGGTCAGTTCACTCAATAGAAGCCACTCAACCAGAATCATTATTTTCAATGCTTTTATTCAACATTTTTCTCCAACATTGACACATTATACTATTACTCTTTCACATATATATGTATATACATATAAATCTATGCGGATGATACAGTATTATACATATATGGCAGTAACATGATAGATGACAACACGAAATTTGTGAGGAACTTACAAAATACCATGGTCCATGTTACAACATGTTACCCGGGTTGCTTACAACTTAGCGTAGCCAAAAGAGTAGCAAGGTTTTTCACAAAATCAAACAGTCCCATTGTAGAGCCTGGTGTCTTTGGCTACAAAATGTGCCCGTGTATAAATATCTAAATATCTGTATAAAGTCAAATTCAGTCTTTCAAATGTCCCTTTTATAGGCCAGCAATTATCTGTACAGGCAGCATGTACATGGATGCCATGGTATTATTACACATCAAGTACTGTTTAACTATCTGGTCGCATGCATTAAACCATTAGAGTCTCTGTACAAGCAAACCTTAAAAATGCTTCAAAAACACTGTGTTACCACTGCAGAATATTACAAAAATCTAAATTTGTAACTGTTTATATGTTCATTTATTTCATTCATTCTTTATTTATTTTCCACAAAATCTTTAGCGCACTATTTCATTTTCATTTATAGCTTTTTATTTGTAACTTTAACTTCCAAGCCAAGATATTTGATTTTTTTTTTCTGAATGTCCAAACTGAGCCTTGAAAATGTTTTTCTATTGTTATTTTGCAATGTATGCCCATCTCCATTAGACTTGTACGACCAAAACTTTGTTAGAGATCTTCAAAAGTTCAAGACCGAGAGCTCAGCACTAGTTTTGACAACAGTCAAGACCCAAACAATACCATAACGAGCCAGGCCTGCCTACCCCGACCAACACACCTTGTGTGACCCTGGCTGACCCCTCTCTGAGCAGAGGCGATGATCCCCACTGTGGTAATGCTTCCTGTTATATTAGTCGAGTTGGCCCTCCTTACCCAGCCAGAACCAGCCCTGACAAACCTGAATTAGCTTGAGTCAAGTTCTGGGCAACTCCAAGATAAGGCAAAGTTTCTTTGTTTTTAGGATTCTGGATTCTTAGTCAAATTAGAATTTATTTCTTCTAATATTTACAGGTACAGTTTACTTGGTAATGTCATACAGTGGTGACAATTGTGGGGTGAGAAAAGAGGAGAGAGGGTCAAGAGGAGGAAAGGAGCTCAGTGCATTGGGGGGTGGGTCCCCCAGCAGTCTAAGCCTATAGCAGCATAACTATAACTAACTATATGCTTTATTAAAGAGGAAGGTTTTAAGCCTAGACTTAAAAGTAGAGAAGGTGTCTGCTTCCTGAATCTGAACTGGGAGCTGGTTCCACAGGAGAGGAGCTTGATAGCTAAAGGCTCTGCCTCCCATTCTACCTTTGGAAATTCTGGGAACCACAAGTAGGCCTGCATTCTGAGAGCGAAGTGGTCTACTGGGATGATATGGTGCTATGAGATCTTCTATATATGATGGAGCCTGACCATTCAGAGCTTAAATCAGCTGAAATATGATCTCTCTTGCTAGTTCCAGTCAGCACTCTTGCTGCAGCATTTTGGATTAATTGCAGGCTCTTTAGGGAGTTACTGGGGCATCCTGAAAGTAGGGAATTACAGTAGTCCAACCTAGAGGTAACAAATGCATGGACTAGTTTTTCAACATAACTGTGAGACAGGATGCTCCTAAATTTGGTAATGTTCTGTGGGTAGAAGAAGGCTCTTCTAGAGATTTGTTTTATATGTGAGGTAAAGGACAAATCTGGTCAAAAATAACTCCAAGGTTCCTTGCAGTAGTACTGAAGGCCAGACGTATGCCATCTAGAGTAACAATATGGTTGGACATCATCATATTTCTGAGATTTTTGGGCCCAAATACTCTGACTTCAGTTTTGTCTGAGTTTAGAAGTAAAAAATTGTTGGACATACAGGTCTTTATGTCTTGTAGGCTTGAAGCTTTATTAACTGATTTTTTTTCATCTGGTTGCATAGATAGATATAGCTGGGTATCATCAGCATAGCAATGGAAATTTATGGAGTGTTTTCTAATAATGTTGCTTAAACATAGATAACTACTTAGTTGATATCCATTTACCTATTGCTCATCTCTACAGTTTTTTTGGATTCATGTTTGATCATCTATATTGACCTGTTGTAGATTAATGAATAATTAAGTAAGACCTGGTTCTGTGTTGTGCGATCTCACCAGAGAAGCTGATAAGAGGCTCCTAAGTAGAAAAAGAACTCATGACAAAGGATTGATGTGGGTTGATCACTTTCGACTGACTAAGTTTGTATATTTAATAATGATAACCAGTGTAGAATAATAGCTTGATTTGGCTCATTGAATCTGGTGCCCACTCCAAGAAATATCAATATTGCTATATTGATAGTGATACTGATAACTCATATTACAACTTTAAGGCCAGTGATGAAATTTATAAGATGCATTTGTGCATGTTAATTTAATAATGAAAAACTAAAAAAGTTTTTTACTGGCAGTAACCATAATAATAAACATTAGACTGTTGTGGCTCCGTTGGTAGAGCGGCCACCTACCCACCAAAGGATTGGAGGTTCACGGCCCGCAACTTACGACCACATGTTAAAGTCTCCCTGGGCAAGACACTGAGCCCCCAACAGCCCATCCCCATCCCCAGCCATGAAGTGCCGGTCCCAAGCCAGGTAGAAACTGGGGAGGGTTGTGCCAGGAAGGGCTTCTGGCGTAAAAACTGTACCAAATCAACATGCGGACAAATAATCCGCTGTGGTGATCCTGAACTTATGGGATAAGCCGAAAGGACAAAAATAAATAAATATTAATTAATTAATTAATTAATAAATAGGATACTGTTGAAATGTAACTTTCATTTCAAGTTAAGAGACATTCATGTCAGAACAATTGTTTATTTTGACAAACTAGAACATTTCAGTTAATGCAAAATGTTAATGTATTCCAATTAATTACTGTGTGATGATTTACAGTTTTCATATGCGCTAAACAGAAGATGTGGTGGACTCAAAATAATGAATATTTGCATAGTCACTATAGGCCACAATAAAATGTTATTTTAGTTTTGTCATTTGTCGTCAGATTCAGCCTCCTTTTTTTTTTTTTTATTGCGGCCCAAATCCTCCTATTTACAGATACAGTGCCCCCTTAAAGAAGCTTTCTTTTCAGAGTAACAGGGTTACTTTTATAGCAATTCAAATGCTAAAGATTGTGTGTATTATTCTATTAAATTAAACTCTGTTTTTACTGGAAAAAGCTCATTTGGGCTGCTGGCAACAGAAAGTGTGATCATAGTGGTAAGTTAATATACAACACATGATGTAGACAGGTAAAGTAGTTAGTGCTAGATACTGCACTAGAGGTTATTGTGTTTACACATCTAGGCCTGCGGTTGTTTGCTGACCTCAGAACAGCTTCCTGGAGACCTTTTTTCATGGGCATCCATCTCAGTATGGTACCCTGAAGTTGCAATTGATGGCATATTTATGTGAAAGCTCATCAGAATATTTTTATATCCTGCTTGGAATGTCTAAATGCCAACATGTTGAAGATCTAATTCCTGGTCCATTATAATGCCCCTGCCATCCAGCAACCAGCCATTTTCTGTTAGCGTCCATAACATAATAACATGCAGTTCTTAAAAAAAAAAAAAAAAGATGGCAATTGTCAACTAAATAACAAAGATACAGTATAATGGCCCAAAAAAACATGGAATCAAAAATCTACTTAAACTATTATGATTCTATGTACTTACACAATTACATCCTTAAGCTTATGTGAGAAGCATATCAAAGCGAATTATCAACCGCTCTTCAAAATGAATTAATTTAAGCGTAATTAATTGACAAATATGTCAATTAGCGCATGCAAATGAAGATTGCAGGTGATTTAAACTGCCAGTTAGAAGCTTCACAGAGAGAGATTTTAATTTGTGCAAAATGTCCGATCTACTCTCATATAAGGAATAAGCACATACTTCATTATGTGTGGACTTACTGTATACTGGGCTTAGTACATCTATCAGAAGATTTTCTAAGCTGACACTGACTAATTCTGCAATGTAAATACAACAGCAATCAAAACTGATTTAAATTAAGAAAAGGTGTAAATGCATCTTTCTCTTTCCTGTAACATGGCATGTGCCACAACCATATTGAGACACAGGTAACTTGAACAGGCACGATTTCTCAGTTGCAACATATAATCTATTACAATCAAAAGTACATTTCAAATGATTTGCAAAACTTTTTTTTTTCTTTTTTTTTTACATATTGTCCCACTTTATCTAAAAATGGGGTTTGTAAATTTATTTGCAACATATAATGTTTAAGTTAACAGAAAATGAGCCAGTTGCAGTAATATTTCATTAAAAAATGATTTTGTGGTTGTAGCTTAGTTGTATAGAAACATTTTTTAGCAGGCAGCACTGATCCAAGACATATTGACACGAAATACTCGGTCCAAGTGAAAGTGTGTCAGTGAGTAATCTGCGGAAATATCCAGTCTTAGGGTCTACCAGTATCAGTGATAATGGCAGTTCAAGTTACACTGAAATTGCTCAAAATAAGCCATTATTCCTTCAACAATAGAAAGGAAGTGATTGTGGCAATTTCAACACATGCAATAATTTAGACCACACGGAGTAGTAAAAAATTGCTCTTAGATTCACTTTCTAAAATGCTGTCAAAACAAACATAACATAACCCTACCTCAGTAGTTTGTTCTTTTAACAATAAGGGCAAATTTAGATTCTTCTGTAGCCTATAGAAGAAAGAGGAGATGGTTCCCCACAGTCAAATAGTGGCTTAAAGAATGTTTTTGTGTTGTTGTGGGGATTAAAAATCTAAGGCCATACTGAAAATATGACTGTTCACATAAACCTGGAAATTAAAAGAAACAGTGAAGATTCAGAGACAAGACGTTGTGACATGAAAAATGAATAAAAATTCTCTATTAAAAGCTAATCTTTGACAGTGATCATAATAATACCTTGTACAAAAAGTCTGATTTCCTTGAGTTTTATCCACTAAAGCATAAACATTCAGATAATCAACACATAGTACGTTCAAGTAAATTAACCTTCTGCCATTCTTTTCCTGTCACCGTAAAAAAGTGGCCATAGGGATATTTTGTTATTCCAACCACATTTTCTGTCACACCATTCAATGGGGCATTATTGTCACTCTTACCACGCCATAACAAACAAACACATTACAATGCAAAATTATGAAAATAAGCATGGTGGTGTGGGTAGTTCTCTTGCTTCACAGGAAGAAGGTCCCAGGTTAGTTTCGCAGATCAGATAGGGGATTAGGGGAACTCCACACAGAAAGACCCCACCACTAAAAACGTGTGTTAGGGAACAAGTCAGGTTGATTCAAAGTGGTTGTGCACTCAGTCGCAGTGGCTCAGGACTAACCCTCCATTTGACAATCTATCACACCTTGTATGTATAATGACAAATAAAGCATATTGATTCCATAGGTACCCTTAGTTGTTACTATTGGATGCTCTTCTCAGTGTTAATGGGCTCCGAATAATGCAGTACAACGATTGAATGGAAGGACAGTTTATTGTGTAATATGGTAGTGAGTGGAGTGACAGACAGAACAGCTGGAGGAAAGAGGTCCCACTGCAGAGGAGGCAAGACAAGAGAAGTGAGTAATGATAAGAAGATAATAAACAATTATAAAGCTCTTACTGGAGAGTGGAAGTCTTCTGTAGTGCGGCTAAGAAATCAAGTGAGCTGAGAGCAAGGACAGGGAAGAGGGGGCAGGACAAAAGGAGAACTAAAGCCTGGTGAAAGAACCAGGAAGAACGTTACAACTAAAACAGACAAGGTAACAAAATTTAAAAAGTAGCAACTAAAAGTGTAAAAAAAAAAAACTCTTCTAAGTATACGGTGCAAAACTCGAGTTTTAGTCATAAAAAGGTGACCTACTGTTTGGCCGGGCAGAGACAACAGTCTTTTCAATAAACAGTCACAGAACAGAAAAACCAAGTGGGTGACTCAAGAAACAATGACTCGGAGCAGGAGGCCAGATGAACATACTAAACAACTTCAGGAGCAGATGGGAATCACAGGAAGCATGGGGCAACAGTTGGACAGGATTGGAGAGAATTGACAAGGAGAAGAGCGCAACAAAATGGGATAGAGAGACATTCTGGCAAAGAGGAACAGGTGAAACCAGTAGAGAGCCATCATCCAGAGTAGAGGGGAGAGAGATTCCCACTATAAGAGGCCCTGTTCACCATTTGACAACAAGGTAATGACTTTTGTATAACATTGCATTAAGAGAAAACGATGGTTAGGCACAAAAACTTCAGCGTAAGGTTCAGGATAACTAACAGAAAAACTAAATGCTTTAAAGAGTCACAACGGCACATATGTACTTCTTTACTATAGTAACCACATGGGCCACGTTGTGTCATGGTCATTATTAAGGTGCACAACATGCGCACTAGTGTCGAACCTTGGTCTCCTCTGGAAAAGCCATTTGTCTTGTCCATTTGTCACTGCACTTTTTTGCTATGGTGCACCAAAACGCACAGCAAAGATCTACTGAACATGACAATGTGACTGTTATATTGCATGATACGAACCTATTGCACCTACTAAGATGTACAACCGCAATTATTGTTCATTGAATTTTGTGAAAACACCCAAGTTGCTGAGGCTTTATAAAACCTCATCTGATACATCCAGAAATCAGTTTTTCTTTTCTTATATATATATATATATATATATGGTTTAACATTTTATTTCCTGATGTCTTAAAATTTGGGCATTTCATGCAGCTGTTTGTTGCCATAAATTAATTGGTTGTGCATTAGCATGAATATTTTGATTATGTACAATTCATTTAAGAATAACAGCTGCAAGTAAGTACACATCAAAATGGCACCTGTTCTATTTATTTCTTTTTAACAAGTGGATTTTAACGCCTCTATACTTCCACTGGTTTAAATATGTCTTGTTTTAGGCTCTCCCCTTCAATCCAGGTGAAATGAAAGGAAATTAGCTTCAGACATGCTCTCAGTGATGTGATTAGTTGAACCTCAACTACACAGAGTGCTCATTTTTGCAGTTGAGGTATTTAAGCTTTGGATTTTGCAGTGTCTGAAATGAGCTGAGTATTTGTAAATGTGACTTTTATTTTGAAAATGCATAGATTAAAATTGGAGCACTCAAGTTAATAGAAACTTTAAACAGAGTGGAGAGTCGTTTTATCTGCTGTCCTCAAGTGTAGGAGACAGAATTTGCTGATGCCCAAGAAAAAAAGAGACAGAATTGATGTTGAAGGAAAAATTATAAGAACATTTCAATTCTACTAATGTCCTTCCCAGTTCTGGCTGTATTAACAGCTTTGATAAAAACTATAATGGACAATTCTTGTAAGGAAAGAAGTTTCATCTGTTTCCTCTCAGGCTCAATTAAAAAGACATCATGTTTTCATACAGAACATTTTTAGCACTGCCTGGTAGGTATATATACGCTTAATGTTGCTATTATGAATTCCCATTCTGCTCAACAATGCTGATTATCACTTTTTAGTGTCAACACTCAGGCTGCTGTGGAAACACTGTAAGAGTCTGTATGTATGGTATGTGTGCATGTGTGTCTGTGTTTGAATATGTATTTATCTTTCCAAAATGGCTTAGTTAATTTAAAATTGCAATTTTTAAATTCTAAAATTCAATACTCAAGTACTTCCTAAAAATATCTCCATTATAAGTTGGAATGCACATTAATGAACAATTCAGAACTATGATCACATTTTAGATCAGACTAATGCAGAAACAAATTTTATCATGACTCAAGGGAAACTCAACTAAACAAATGGCACAAAGAATCAGACTTGTTCATTTAACTATTCTGAAAAATTGTCCACATTTTTGTGTAGCAAATACTTGGAAATCCATGTCTTCAGCGACTGGCATGACCCAATTTTGAAGCAATAATGTCAATTCTGGAAACGGTTTCTCAGCCAGAGACTTTAGCCCATCACTCTTTTCACAATAGCTTCAACTCAGGGATGTTGGTTGGCTTTCGTGCAAGAAATGCCTACTTCAGGTCCTATTATACATTTTTGTAAGGTTAAAGTGAGGACTTTGACTTGGCCATTCGAAGACATTACATTTCCTCTGCTTTAACAATGTTTTGGTAGAATTACATGTGCTTAAGATCATTGTATTGCAGCATGATCCACTTTATGTTGAACTTCAGTTCTGAAGGATACCTTGACATTTCCCTGCAGAACGTCCTTGTACAACTTGGAATTAACAGCTCCATCACTGATGCAAGCTGTTCTGGTCCAGAAGCAGCAAAGTAGGCCCAAACCATGAAACTGTCACCATGTTTAAATCTTGCAATGGAATACAATGCAAACATAACACTCAAGTCAATAAGTTATACTTTGCCCTGACCATGTGGATAAACCAGAAGCCTGTTGGAAGTAACTGTAGATGACCAGTAGTGTTCTTTTTGGAGAATATTGACTTCCTCCTTGCAACTCCATACACTACCATACCCAACATTGTTCAATATTCTCCTAAGGTTGGACTGATGAATACTGATTATTAGGCACTGAAAGAGAAACCTGAAGTTCCCTAGGTGTTATGGGGTTTCTTGTGACTGATCTCCCAGACTATTCAACCACTTCAGAAGAGGGTAACAGAGGTGTTAATATTCTGTAAAGTGCCCTGAGATGACTTTGTTGTGAATTGGCGCTATATAAACAAAGTTGAATTGAATTGAATTAATTTTTTTTCATTTGCACACAGTCTGACTGAGGTCAGCTGCACTCTACAAATTATTTTGAATCCATCTCCAGCCTGGTGAGCCAGAGCAACTCATTAAAGGTTTTCAAAAGTGTGTTTAACGTTCTAGCCATGGCACGCTTTTCCTGAAATTCTCTTTTTTAAATAAGGCAGTGCCTAATAGAGTGACACCTGAGTGTATGAACATAAATTGAAATGCCTGCCTAGAGGTTCACATAGTTTTGCTAAACACTAAAAACAAGATTATATTTCACCTTCTAGCTTCTCTCCATTGGCTTCACATAAAATCTAGAATAGAATTCAAAACATGTATGTGAGAATTCAAAATTCAAAAGTTTTATTGAGGGAGAGGTCTGTGTATATAGGAGTAGGTCGTAGGTCATAGGAGTGGCCACGGTGTCCGGCCCTGTTGAGTGTGTTCCAAACAAAAAAATAAATAAAATAAAGCTCAGCTATCTCTGTCACCAGGGAAAGCTGTAAAAATGCAAGAGCTCTCTGGTCATTGCTGCTGTTAACCAGCTTGAGACACTTGGGGTCATGCAGTGTACGGGGCAAGTGTTCTTACTTCCACCGGCAATTTTGGGAAGTTCGCTGCTTAGCTAAGTCAGTTAGCATTAGCCTTAGCCTTAGTTTTAGCTTCGCTGCCTCCCACAGTTAGCTCCAATAAGCCATGGGTCGCTACAATATTTAAAAGACCTCAAAGTACCATATCGTACAATGACACGACTTCGATCTCGGAATGCAGCCTACTTGTGGTTCCCAGAATTCCAAAAGTAGACTGGTAGGCAGAGCCTTTAGCTATCAAGCTCCTCTCCTGTGGAACGAGCTGGGATCAATTCTACAAAGTAATTAGGAACTAGACATTTCTTAAATCAACATAGATTTCATAAAATATCACAGGCTAATATTGTACTTTTATTCCACTAAGTGTAAAGTAACAGAACCTTGAAATACTCAAGTAAAGTACAAATCTCAAATTTGTGCCCAAATACTGTACATTTACTTATGCACTGTACTTAGTTACTTGACTCCACTTATAACACCTCATAGGAAAAAAGACAGTCTAGCCAACTGTGTGGTGGTACAAGCAACCCAAGACAAATTAAAAAGTAAACACATAAAAAAGACAGCATTGCAGATAAAACTTTAAAATTCTGGTTTAATGGGGCAAAAACTTGACTTAGACATCCAAGAGCTGTTTCTGAAAGTGTCTAAAATGCTCAAGTCAGCACAGAATCTGAGCTTTCGCTTGTCAGAATGGGTCCTCTGGTTCAAGAAGTACAGAGCTGTCCCAGGTGCTCCCACAGTTTTCAAACATGCAGCATTTTCTGGTAGAATAAAACACTATTTGCACTTACAGTTGGCACCTACCAGACACATCTGAGACAAGTAAAAACTGAAGTATAGAGTCCACACACACACACACACACACACACACACAGTTTTACGCTTCCTCTTTCACAAGCACATACAAGGAAATTTAGATTTGTTTTCAGCTTCTTAACTAATTTCTGATATAATGTAGGGTGTTAATGTTCCAAAGTGGTCATTGAGACACCAAAACCAAGCACAGTGTTATTCCAGTTCAATTTCTTTTTCACTTTATTTCCACGTTTTTAGTTTAGTTTAACTTTTATAATATTTTTGTTTTTATTAAAATATATTTTCCAAATGTGTATATGTGGGATGGCAAGTGATGGCTTATGCATTGGATAGATAATGGTTAAATATAAGAAAACACAGTAGGACGGTTTACATCCCAAACAAAACATAACTGTGGATTAATTTACTTTTTTGGAAACAGCAGATAAATACAAAAACTCTTTACTAACATCTAATGAAATCTCATGTCATTTTTACTGTCCTGTACTCTCCATAACTAGACTGAGTCTACTTTAATATCCTATTTTAATTTATTTCTGGCATCACAATTTTATATTCCAGTTTAATTCTTAATTATTGTTTAACAAAATTAAAATCGCTTTATTATAAATGTTGCTTTTATTTCTGGTTCATTTAACTTGAATATCCTTGGTTTGCTTACATAGCCACAAATAAGACATGAAAGCAGCTTATGCACCAAAATAAAATTGAAAACACTACTGCATATAATATATAAATAAAAGTGACAATGCTTTTTCTTCATAATTTACTGTAGCATTAGAAATATTTGTGGTTATTATAGCCTGAAGCAATTCAAGACTTTGTGGAAAACTGAGAAAACTGAAATAAACATGATTAGGTGTTAACTTTGCCTTTTGTGAACCAATTTTTTTGCTTTTTTTTCCCCAAAAACATACAAATGTGTGATGTGTTGTATGGGTGTTTTTTGGACAGTCTATATCCTTAAAAACTGCTTCCAAAATATATACTTCTTGTTACCAGATAACATAAATCTATGTTTGCTTGAACACAAACTCCCACACAGACACAGCAGCAGCCGGCACCTCCCCTGAGGTTTCTTTACAACTCTGATGGAAATATTCTCCTTCCAGTAAATCCTAATAAATAGATAAACCAATCTCTTTTAAGGGGTCTTGTTAGATGGCGAGGGTCCAGGTGATTACGTCGTCTAAAGGCGTTGACTTACAGAGGCAGCCTGCAGCACATGTAAAGCAACAGTCTGTTTGCTTCCACACATTATGGTGTTTACGAGCAGGACTGGGCACCAGTGATGCTTCCAAACTGGGATTCAAGGACAACTGCCAATGGATATGATTTGTTTTGCATCCCTGCTGTGCCTGGAAGAACTGCCAACACTGAAACTTGAGCCAGAGTGTCGAATCATGCTGTTCCATTTTTTTGCCTTCCCTTTTCACATGAAAACTTTAATTTGACAATCTGCAAAAAGCTGAATTTACACATTCCTGTCAGTTTATTCAAGTCCAAGGGCACAGTAAGTGTCCTCCAACTTTTGTGGGAGGATTAAACTGGCCTCCATGAAAAAGGTTGAATCCATGAATCCACTGATTCAGAATGGGGCTTTTATTAAGAAATGCAGAGGAAGGACACAACAGCATGAACACATGCACTGATCAGCCATCAACATTAAAACCAACTTGTGGCATTAATGTTGTCGGTGATCGATGTATAATAGAGCCCAGTTCATGGTGGAAACTGCTTTGTTTGAGGAGCTTTTTATTCGGGCTGTGCTACAGCTGTGTCAGAATGAACACTTAGAGGACAGATCTCCATCAAGGCTGCACAGTCCACACATAATGTCTGAGATGCACTGCTTTTAAAGAAAGGAAGTTTATTAATGTATTTTTTACTTTCTATTCATTTGATTTTTATTTTTCTCCCAGTGATGTTCTGTTTAATGCTGTCAAAAAATCTTTGAGAAATGTCCAAAGATCTAATAAAAAAGAAAAAAAAAACGTTCTGGTTCATGGCCTGTTGTTCAAAGTCAAAGTTGAGAAATTTTGGGGCATTGGTAAAACTACTAAAATGCATCATTATAAAATGTTTTTCTGGCATATCTTAATGGTAACAACCAGCTAGTTTATTTTGGCTTCTGCAATTCAATTTGCCACACTAAATAGCACAGACTATTGGATTTAATTAATTTAAAAGCTGATTCGGACTCTGGACCCACAACAGAGTTTTGCGGACTGATGACATTTGCATGTAGGACTCTTAAAAAATGTCAGTGTCATAAACTCCCACACGGTACACAATTGTACCAGCCCACTTTCAGGTCATTTTTTAACCTGTAGTTTGCCTTGGTCCAGTTTGTCAAATAGCAGTTTTGCTAAATAAGATGCAGTTTTGAGCCAGATTTAGGTTGGATCGCATTCTTACTACAAAATACTGCTACAGAGTTTGACTGGGACTGGAGAGAGACTGCAACGAGTCTTGTCTTTTCCAAAGTGTAATTGCTGTGTTGAGACCTGCGCAAACAAACTGAGGAGGAAAACAAACCGGAGTTTACTTTTACTAGTCTCAACCCTCATTATTTTCATGGCTCAGATTATCTGGGAAGTTTATTCTCTCTGGTCTACTTAGACCACCAGCAGGCTTCCAAAAGCAGGCCAATTACAACATAGTGGACTCTGGGTGGGGTTAAGAGCGTAAGCAAAAAACAAAAAGAAACAAACAAACAGTCAAAAAACAGAGCTCACGTATTGCCTAAATTCTAATTAAAATTTAATAAAAAGCCTTTTTCGGGAATTGTAAAAATGTTGCAACATAAAAATATAAAAATAAAAATGTCCATAGCGTGGCCCCTTTAATATTCTACAGCTGGCATAACTGTATGTTGTAGGTTATCGGTGCTAGGTGAAAACCCCGTGCTTGAGTACATTGCATAAAATCGCAGCAGGTTTGACAAATCATGAGTATCACACAAGCTGTTCTGAAAGGACTTTTAGGTTTTTATTTAACAACTATAGAAAACTTGATATGTTTGATATAAAGTGAAAGAAATAAGGCCTGCTTAGAACCAGAATACAGTTTCACATTTTGGCCTATCTAAACACTTCTCCTCTCAATCATGATTCTGCTGTTGATGGTGAACAGTCCAGAGGAGAACTACAGAAAGTTTCTCTAATGGGAAAACTGATATCCTTGTGTAGGAGGAGTACAATTGCCACTGGAAACTAAACAAAAGCTTAAATTAACTCAGTGTGAAAGGGGACGACACTTTTGATTACCTTTTTATTTGGCCTAAGAGAAACATCATCCAAAGCACAAAATTATACCATGGAATTCTGCAAGAAGTGAGTTGATGTCAAATAGCAGGGACAGTTTTACCTCGGGTGTAGACACTGATAGAAAAAAAAATATATAGAACGTATTTTCTGTTATTTAGATGATATCACTCCACTGCTGTATTTGTGTTTAAATAAGTTTTAAAGACCCTGTGGTGAACTGGAAACTTGTTTAAAATACCTCGCATGCTGCACAGTGCATGCTGTGTTAGGGCTCTCAACAGGACAGGCTGCTATATAAAATAGATGGATGATGGGGGCCTCAAAGGCAGACAAAATAAGTTGAATGTTTGGCAGTGTACATGACTGCAGTCTGCACAGGAGTCAGAACGTGCTGCAGGAGATGGTCCTCTCTCAGAGGGCATCAGATGCCACTACAGGATGCACTAGAAGCATAAAGCTCCTGCCTGTGCTGCTTTCTCCTCAATAATACACACTTGCTGCAGGCAGCTGTAAATAAAGAAACAAAAAAGAAACTACTATCTCAGTTAATGCTGTTTTATCCAAGGATTATGTACAATATTTTGCTGAAAGATGGACCTAAACATATGTTTTTACATATGTCATACAAGTGTCATGCAAAATATGCAAATTCAATGAAGGACATATATCTAAGACTTTCTTAAATTTCAAAATACTGCATGGTTCATCTTTCTGTGTGATTGTAGGAAGCTGAAGCCTTCTGGCAGATGTTGAACAATGTATTTTCCGATCTGGCACCTCTAAAGTTGGAGTCTGTTGAAGTTTAGTCATCTAATGCCAGAACTGAAAGGGAGTGAAGGCTTAGTAAAATAAATCATTAAACATTTTGGCAGAAGATGAAATGCTATCCATGGTCCCTGGTGTCTAACAAAATCTCTACTTAAGATCCTTTCTTCCAGGTTCTTCCCAAGGACTATTTACTTTGCAGCGCTATTATAAAAGTTATACTTAAAATAGACATGAAACCCACCTGACGGTTTTAATGTTTTGGTGGACAGGGGTCAGCATGGGAAAATCTTAATGCCGGCCAAGACTGACAGATCACACAGTGTATCACATCTTGCTGCATATGATGCTGTACAGACTGGCCCAAGTCTCCATGCTGATGCCCATCTAGGAGAGCATTAGTGTTGTGATTGATTGGTGCATAAGAACAGTTAAGCAGTTTCAAAAGGAAGCGTGCTGTAAAATTCCACCTGTTTACACTTTTCTCATCAATTTTCCAGCTATTTAAATTCACGTGCTGCTGTGCATAAGCAAATGCCCAAAAACCTTAATAAGTGAAAGCAATGTTGCAAAGAAGAATGGGCCAGAATTTCTCCACAACAATGTGAGAGACTGATGAAGTCAACATTACCAGTATGACTTCAAGTTATTGCTGCCAATCTACAAGTTATTGAATTGTGGGAGTACTTGGTAACGTGTTTTTCCCCCCTTTTCGGTTTCATTTTTGTTAAATAAATAATGGCACAGTCTGTTAGACCTGGTATAAGATGATCTGTATTACATTTTTACACAAAGAACAGAATTAAAAAAGGTGGCAGTAACTTTTGCATGTGACTGCTTCCTTGCCTGACCAAGCTATTTGAAACATATGACATTTTGTTCACTAAAGGTTGTTTAGATTTCTCTAAACCAAAACACAGATACCCCTTTCTCCTTCAGCAGCTGTTTTCAAATGCAATTAACAATATTTGTTCCAAAATAATGATTCTCAAATTCAGCCGGTTGGAAGCGTGGCCCCAACTTCACCCCCAACAAGCTGCAGGTTGTGCAACAACTGGACATCTGATCACAAAGCTACATTGTTCCTGTCAGAGGTAACTCATTTGCGACATTCCCTAGGACAGGACCCATTTAACGGTATGTTTATTTAACAAGTCCTAGACAGTGATGTTAATTCACTGACTATACCAAAGACTCCCCACCGCTTATCACCTTATGCAGGTACGAACTTTCTCCTTTACATATAAACATGCAAATCCCTCTTATCAAGATGCTGATACCACGTTCAAAGAAGGAAAACAGGTCGACAATTAAAATTGGAATGTCACTGACCAAAGCTGAAAGACTGTCTTTTGGACTCCAAAACATCCACAAATCAGGGAATTTTCAAATTGCCATATTAATAGTGATAGTTAACCTCCTCGTTAACTTGGGTGTCCTTGTGGTTTCCGGCATAACAAAGGGAGGTTACTTGCCCCGCAAGTTCTTCTCATTCACTCTCGTTGAAGTTTACACCCCGCTGTAAGGTAGCGTGCATGTGGTGCAGTGCACGCTGGCTGATGAGATACTTTGTGTTTAACAGACAAACCTAAAAGCCTTGGTTATTGTCCTAGGAGACTTTAACAGAGCTAATCTCTCCCACGACCTCCCCAAATACAAACTGTTTATTAAGTGCCCACCCAGAGAGGGAATGCACTAGATCACAGCTACACCACCATCAGCATTGCTTATCATGCCGTTCCTCAGACTGGACTGGGCCAGTCTGATCACATCATGGTGACTCACCTGCTGTAAGAACATCAAAGGTGTGAACCAGTGAGGCTGTCAGGGAAACTTCACAAATGTTTGGACTGTATGATCTGGGATGTTTTTAGGTCTGCCACTAACAGTC